>NW_028156608.1:0-67500 GCF_964263955.1 Coregonus lavaretus
CTCTACCAAGGTGTTCCATGCTCTACCAAGGTGTTCCATGCTCTACCAAGGTGTTCCATGCTCTACCAAGGTGTTCCATGCTCCACCAAGGTGTTCCATGCTCTACCAAGGTGTTCCATGCTCTACCAAGGTGTTCCATGCTCTACCAAGGTGTTCCATGCTCTACCAAGGTGTTCCATGCTCTACCAAGGTGTTCCATACTCTACCAAGGTGTTCCATGCTCTACCATGGTGTTCCATGCTCTACCAAGGTGTTCCATGCTCTACCAAGGTGTTCCATGCTCTACCAAGGTGTTCCATGCTCTACCAAGGTGTTCCATGCTCTACCAAGGTGTTCCATGCTCTACCAAGGTGTTCCATGCTCTACCATGGTGTTCCATGCTCTACCAAGGTGTTCCATGCTCTACCAAGGTGTTCCATGCTCTACCATGGTGTTCCATGCTCTACCAAGGTGTTCCATGCTCTACCATGGTGTTCCATGCTCTACCATGGTGTTCCATGCTCTACCAAGGTGTTCCATGCTCTACCATGGTGTTCCATGCTCTACCATGGTGTTCCATGCTCTACCAAGGTGTTCCATGCTCTACCAAGGTGTTCCATGCTCTACCAAGGTGTTCCATGCTCTACCAAGGTGTTCCATGCTCTACCAAGGTGTTCCATGCTCTACCAAGGTGTTCCATGCTCTACCAAGGTGTTCCATGCTCTACCAAGGTGTTCCATGCTCTACCAAGGTGTTCCATGCTCTACCAAGGTTTTCAATGCTCTACCAAGGTTTGCCATGCTCCACCAAGGTTTTCCATGCTCTACCAAGGTTTTCCATGCTCTACCAAGGTGTTCCATGCTCTACCAAGGTTTTCCATGCTCTACCATGGTGTTCCATGCTCTACCAAGGTGTTCCTTGCTCTACCAAGGTGTTCCATGCTCCACCAAGGTTTTCCATGCTCTACCAAGGTTTCCCATGCTCCACCAAGGTTGTCCATGCTCTACCAAGGTTTTCCATGCTCTACCAAGGTTTTCCATGCTCTACCAAGGTTTTCCATGCTCTACCAAGGTGTTCCTTGCTCTACCAAGGTGTTCCATGCTCTACCAAGGTGTTCCATGCTCTACCAAGGTTTTCCATGCTCTACCAAGGTGTTCCATGCTCTACCAAGGTTTTCCATGCTCTACCAAGGTTTCCCATGCTCTACCAAGGTGTTCCTTGCTCTACCAAGGTGTTCCATGCTCCACCAAGGTTTTCCATGCTCTACCAAGGTTTTCCATGCTCTACCAAGGTTTCCCATGCTCTACCAAGGTGTTCCTTGCTCTACCAAGGTGTTCCATGCTCTACCAAGGTTTTCCATGCTCTACCAAGGTGTTCCATGCTCTACCAAGGTGTTCCATGCTCTACCAAGGTTTTCCATGCTCTACCAAGGTTTTCCATGCTCTACCAAGGTTTCCCATGCTCTACCAAGGTGTTCCTTGCTCTACCAAGGTGTTCCATGCTCCACCAAGGTTTTCCATGCTCTACCAAGGTGTTCCATGCTCTACCAAGGTTTCCCATGCTCTACCAAGGTGTTCCTTGCTCTACCAAGGTGTTCCATGCTCTACCAAGGTTTTCCATGCTCTACCAAGGTTTTCCATGCTCTACCAAGGTTTTCCATGCTCTACCAAGGTGTTCCATGCTCTACCAAGGTTGTCCATGCTCTACCAAGGTGTTCCATGCTCTACCAAGGTGTTCCATGCTCTACCAAGGTGTTCCATGCTCTACCAAGGTGTTCCATGCTCTACCAAGGTTGTCCATGCTCTACCAAGGTGTTCCATGCTCTACCAAGGTGTTCCATGCTCTACCATGGTGTTCCAGCACACATCTTTGACCTAATACAGTAGCTATGTTGGTCTATTGTACTTCAAACAATGTGTCTGCAGGTTGCTTAGGATTCAAACCTTCTCAAACAGCCTAATCCATACTCTTAGTGGAGGTGCTCCTGCTATAATGGGATTTGTACCTCATACAAGTTAAGGTATTGGATTCTACACACACCACACTAATCCCATTCCAATACCTTTTTTTTTACTTGTTTTAATGATATGAAAACAGCTATGCTTTTGTACATTCAAGACCATCATGCTTGACTGAGTGAGATGTTTTGTCTTGTAGTAATGTGGCCTGCCTGTATTTCCTTTAGCGTTTTTATTTAGCAATACCTGTCATTGAGAAAAAAACAATTGGTCAGCAGTTTCCCAGCATAACACCAGGTGGTGGTGTGTTGGACACAGTCAGTCAGATATATGAGGTCTATAGAGCCTGGCTCCATTCCTGATTTATGTAACCGTTAGCTTACCTGTGTAACATTTACATAAACTGAAAAACACTTGTTTTCCAAAACATGGTCCTGTTTTATCAATTGCTATGCTGATACATGTACAGTTCAATACCTCTGTCAAATGAATATGGAGCTTAAAGTTGTGTGTATTTGTATTTATTTTAGCAATAAAGATGATGACGCTACAATATTACACATTTACACTAGGTCTATATCTAGAAACACATACAGCCTAATGATATATATATATAATGACACTAAGTAGCCAGTTTATTAGGTACACCCATCATACAGCCCTGATGAGACAATGATCAGGGGGCCATTTGCACCATTCTTCCGGTGTGTGTGTGTGTGTGTGTGTGTATGTGTGTGTGTGTGTGGTGTGTGTGTGTGTGTGTGTGTGTGTGTGTGTGTGTGTGTGTGTGTGTGTGTGTGTGTGTGTGTGTGTGTGTGTGTGTGTGTGTGTGTGTGTGTGTGTGCATATTCCTCTGAAGAGTACAAATTAGTCTGTTTGAGAAGGTTTGAATCCTAAGCAACCTGCCGACACATAGTTTGAAGTACAATACCAACATAGCTATTGTAGTAGGTCAAAGCTGTGTGCTGGAAAACCTTGGTAGAGCATGGGTGGAGGAGGCATTGTGGTGCTCCAGAATTTCCTTTCTTTTTCAGCTTCAGACCAACCCCTACTTCTCACTTAAAATGTAGTTTTTTGTTTGTTAATTTCCATGGTTTTTACACTGGAAGGTGATTATACAAAATTATACAACCTTTTCACATGCAGAAGGTGTCTTTCTGAAATGTAATTTGATGTTCAAATTATGTTAAAAATATGTATGTGTTTTGTTTCACAATGTATTGTCCAGGGCCAGGTTTTCAGGGCTAGGTTTCCAGGGCTAGGTTTCCAGGGCTAGGTTTTCAGGGCCAGGTTTTCAGGGCCAGGTTTTCAGGGCCAGGTTTTCAGGGCTAGGTTTTCAGGGCTAGGTTTCCAGGGTTAGGTTTTCAGGGCCAGGTTTTCAGGGCCAGGTTTTCAGGGCCAGGTTTTCAGGGCTAGGTTTTCAGGGCTAGGTTTTCAGGGCTAGGTTTCCAGGGCTAGGTTTGCAGGGCTAGGTTTGCAGGGCTAGGTTTTCAGGGCTAGGTTTCCAGGGCCAGGTTTTCAGGGCCATGTTTTCAGGGCTAGGTTTGCAGGGCTAGGTTTTCAGGGCCAGGTTTTCAGGGCTAGGTTTTCAGGGCTACGTTTCCAGGGTTAGGTTTTCAGGGCCAGGTTTTCAGGGCTAGGTTTTCAGGGCCAGGTTTTCAGGGCTAGGTTTGCAGGGCTAGGTTTTCAGGGCCAGGTTTTCAGGGCCAGGTTTTCAGGGCTACGTTTCCAGGGCTAGGTTTTCAGGGCCAGGTTTTCAGGGCTAGGTTTTCAGGGCCAGGTTTTCAGGGCTAGGTTTCCAGGGCTAGGTTTTCAGGGCTAGGTTTTCAGGGCTAGGTTTCCAGGTCTAGGTTTCCAGGGCTAGGTTTTCAGGGCTAGGTTTCCAGGGCTAGGTTTTCATGGCCAGGTTTCCAGGGCTAGGTTTCCAGGTCTAGGTTTCCAGGGCTAGGTTTCCCAAAGGCATCTAGTCTGAAATGGCCGAGAAACTTTTGTGATAATTTTTCTTTTGGGTCCCCACATTTTAAATAACTGTTATTTTAATCATTATTATTATTATTATTATTATTATTATTATTATTATTATTGTTATTATTATTATTATTATTATTATTATTATTATTATTATTATTGTTGTTGTTATTATTATTATTATTAAAAACAACAACAATTATAACTTGTTTGTTTATTATTATATTGTTTGTTTTTGAAATGCAGGATACGTTTACATGGCTTCAGAATGACATTATTTTCGTTCGAACAAATTATTTAAACCTTTGCAGCCTCTCTATTTCCATAATTGCACCAAGACACGCTTCGAACAGACAAGAGAGCGTCTCTGAGAAGGTCTGCTGATATCTGCGGGAATGTATTCATTAATGCACCTATGTGCTAGAGTGCATTTATTCAGACCAGGAGTCTATGAATGTTAATTGCACTAGTTCCGAATCGTAAATACTAGCATAAATCACTGCTCTGTATAACAATATAATACCTGTACTTGTACGTCCCTAATGTGGGCTGCTGCAGCTCACCGCTTCTATAAATCATGTCTTTGCTGGAGCCACCATGAAGCACCTGCTGCACCGTGGAGAGGACAGGAGCCTGGACCCGGGGACTATCCACAGCCAACCACTGATACTGCTGCACCGTGGAGAGGACAGGAGCCGGGACCCGGGGACTATCCACAGACAACCACTGATACTGCTGCACCGTGGAGAGGACAGGAGCCGGGACCCGGGGACTATCCACAGCCAACCACTGATACTGCTGCACCGTGGAGAGGACAGGAGCCGGGACCCGGGGACTATCCACAGCCAACCACTGATACTGCTGCACCGTGGAGAGGACAGGAGCCGGGACCCGGGGACTATCCACAGCCAACCACTGATACTGCTGCACCGTGGAGAGGACAGGAGCCGGGACCCGGGGACTATCCACAGCCAACCACTGATACTTTAATAGCTTAGAACAAAAATAAAAATAACTAAACCTTCTTGCCTAAAGGTCGTACATTAGATATACTAATTATTATCTAAACAGACATAGGACCGGTGAGTTTCCTTTTTAGTTTACATTTTTGTATTTGCATTAAAAGTAATGCGTTATTGTTATATTATTTTTAAAAATTCCCCTCCTTACAAATTAAATGAAAATGTTTTTTGTTATTTAGTTTATTATAATAACTATTGCAATAGATTATTATGTTATCATATTATTGTTTTGTTAATATTGTTAGTATTATCAGTACAGTCATAAAAAAAACAAGTTGATAAACATAGATGTGAATAAACTGGTTCTAAAGAAGGTTGTTTAATGATTTCATCTCATTTGCAGGGCTTGACAGGCAGTCAACATTCTGAAGCAGCAAAACAGCGTGTGGACATTGATGAGCGTCAGCGACTGAGGTGTCAACTACCTACTGAGGATCAGTCTCAACACACAACTGATTCAACTCAATGTCAACTAAGCGACAATGAAGAGTTCACTGCATTTTGAGTCAGCAACTAAAATTTGTTAACTTTACCAGAATAGCATCAGAAAAGTTTGCTAGTCCACCGCAAATGATTTACATTTTAGTCATTTAGCAGACACTCTTATCCAGAGCGACTTACAGTTAGTGAGTACATACATTTTCTATACTTTTTCTTACTGCCCCCCGTGGGAATCGAACCAACAACCCTGGCTTTGCAAACGCCATGCTCTACCAACTGAGCTACAAGGGACTAACACGTGATGACAACAAATGTATGGTAACAGTTTTAGACTCAGTACAAATACTCCCCTTCACCAAAGCTGTCAGTAAATATATATTTGTCATCAAATGCAGGCTAGTTATTGAGCCTCTACAAATGGTGATATGGAGTTCTCCATGCTTCCTTGGTCTGTCTCTGCAGCTCATTAACAGAGTTGTTTTGGAAAGTTTCTCCAGGCAGAGCGGGTCGGTCGGTCCCACGGGCGGATCCCCTTCCCATGCCTCTACAGGCTAACCAAACATACACACTGATTTATAACGATCCAGGTGCTGTCTGTCTGACTGTCTGTCTGTCTGTCTGTCTGTCTGTCTGTCTGTCTGACGGACTGTCTGACTGTCTGTCTGTCTGTCTGTCTGTCTGTCTGTCTGTCTGTCTGTCTGTCTGTCTGTCTGTCTGTCTGTCTGTCTGTCTGTCTGTCTGTCTGTCTGTCTGTCTGTCTGTCTGTCTGTCTGTCTGTCTGTCTGTCTGTCTGTCTGTCTGTCTGTCTGTCTGTCTGTCTGACTGTCTGTCTGTCTGTCTGTCTGTCTGTCTGTCTGTCTGTCTGTCTGTATGTCTGTCTGTCTGTCTGTCTGTCTGTCTGTCTGTCTGTCTGTCTGTCTGTCTGTCTGACTGTCTGTCTGTCTGACTGTCTGTCTGACTGTCTGTCTGTCTGACTGTCTGTCTGTCTGTCTGTCTTTAAAGAAACTCATAGGGACTGTGTTTGTGGATTCAAGCCAAGTATAAATGTTTTCGATAGCAAAATTAAGTCATATAATTTGCAAAACATGTGTACAATAATTTCAAAGTACAGTGCTTAAAATAAAATATATATATTTTTTAAAATAAGAAGGTACAATATTATCTAAACATACACAGTATGTATGATAGTAACACATCAGTCCAGAAACATTATTGTTGTAAAAAACACAAAACATCCTTTTACCTTCAAAGTTATTCCTTTGTTTTGTGTCTGACAGTAAAGTGTTGTTCTATGGCCCAGTGGTGGGAGTGGGATGACTGCAGAGCTGGCTGTCATAGAGATGTGACTAGTTTAGTAAAGTGACTATAGAAATCATTTCTGTAAATAACTTTAGAGCTGGGGGACAGCGTCTTCATAATACTGTCACAGCTGCTATAACTTTTCCCAAACTCAAGACAACATGGACAATTTCCAAGTCACTTGTAGAAGCGCATAATAGAGGATGACTTCAGCACATGGCTGTTGAGAGCATCCTTTCTCCATGATACACAGGCTACGTGGTGGTGTTTGGTATCAAGAGCCAGTCTGTCCTCTGTCTACTCTCTGCACACAATGTAGTCTATTGTACAGTTGGGAAGGGCACTCAGCCACAACCCCTCCATGTTGTGTTTCTTGACTACAGCATGACGATCAGGGGGGCCCTTGCACTATTCTTCCGGTGAGTGTGTCCTAACCTCCCGCCCTCTTCCCTCATCTCTCCCCCGGGGTGTCAGATTCCCCTCTTCCCTCATCTCTCCCCCGGGGTGTCAGATTCCCCTCTTCCCTCATCTCTCCCCCGGGGTGTCAGATTCCCCTCTTCCCTCATCTCTCCCCCGGGGTGTCAGATTGCCCTCTTCCCTCTTCTCTCCCCCGGGGTGTCAGATTCCCCTCTTCCCTCTTCTCTCCCCCGGGGTGTCAGATTCCCCTCTTCCCTCATCTCTCCCCCGGGGTGTCAGATTGCCCTCTTCCCTCATCTCTCCCCCGGGGTGTCAGATTCCCCTCTTCCCTCTTCTCTCCCCCGGGGTGTCAGATTGCCCTCTTCCCTCATCTCTCCCCCGGGGTGTCAGATTCCCATCTATAACTAAATGGCCACACATCTCTTTACCTGCTCCCCCTGCTCTGAACCCCCTTGCTTAGTTAATGCCAGTTAATTCTATCTCCCCAGAAATAATACTTTGGAAAATCATTCTTCCAAAGTGCTACATCATTTATTAGGGAGAACTTCTCGTGAAAAATGAATGCCTTTAATTTTGGTTGATGGCAAGATCAGTGCACTCTGTAAATCGATCTTTAATGAGATTTTGCTACAGGGGATAATCTGCTCCTGACAGATCAACATCTTGGAAACATCTGTAGACCGACGATTACACCCCCCACACAACACGCTGAGTGCACAGAAGCACAGAGACTAATGGTCACTCTAAAAGTATCACTTTACTATCAAAAGACAATAACCTAACTTTCCTAAATCAATTTGTTTGGATAATTAAAGTAGCTTAATTTGTATCTTTCAATTGTAGAAGTCTATACTATATGTGCTTTCAGTGCTTGGTAGAGCTATAATACAGTGAAACATCGGACGGCAGAAGTGAGGCATCAGAGGATTTGCCAGCCACCCAGCCTGCATGGGGACAGCATGGGGACAGGGAACAGCATGGGGACAGCATGGGGCCAGCATGGGGACAGGGGACAGCAAAGGGACAGTATGAGGACAGGGGACAGCATGGGGATAGGGGACAGCATGGGGACAGCATGGGGACAGCATGGGGACAGCATGGGGATAGGGGACAGCATGGGGACAGCATGGGGACAGCATAGGGACAGCATGGGGACAGCATGGGGACAGGGGACAGCATGGGGACAGCAAGGGGCCAGCATGGGGACAGCATGGGGACAGCATGGGGACAGCATGGGGACAGCATGGGGATAGGGGACAGCATGGGGACAGCATGGGGATAGGGGACAGCATGGGGACAGCATGGGGACAGCATGGGGATAGGGGACAGCATGGGGTTAGGGGACAGCATGGGGACAGCATGGGGACAGCATGGGGACAGGGGACAGCATGGGGATAGGAGACAGCATGGGGACAGCATGGGGACAGCATGGGGACAGCATGGGGACAGGGGACAGCATGGGGATAGGGGACAGCATGGGGACAGCATGGGGACAGCATGGGGACAGCATGGGGACAGCATGGGGATAGGGGACAGCATGGGGACAGCAAGGGGCCAGCATGGGGACAGCATGGGGACAGCATGGGGACAGCATGGGGATAGCATGGGGATAGGGGACAGCATGGGGACAGCATGGGGACAGCATGGGGATAGGGGACAGCATGGGGACAGCATGGGGACAGCATAGGGATAGGGGACAGCATAGGGACAGCATGGGGACAGCATGGGGACAGCAAGGGGCCAGCATGGGGACAGCATGGGGACAGCATGGGGACAGCATGGGGATAGGGGACAGCATGGGGACAGCATGGGGACAGCATGGGGACAGCATGGGGACAGCAAGGGGCCAGCATGGGGACAGCATGGGGACAGCATGGGGACAGCATGGGGACAGCATGGGGACAGCATGGGGATAGGGGACAGCATGGGGAAAGCATGGGGACAGCATGGGGACAGGGGACAGCATGGGGAAAGCATGGGGACAGCATGGGGACAGGGGACAGCATGGGGACAGCATGGGGACAGCATGGGGACAGCATGGGAACAGCATGGGAACAGCATGGGGACAGCATGGGGACAGCATGGGGACATCATGGGGACAGCATGGGGACAGGGGACAGCATGGGGACAGCAAGGGGCCAGCATGGGGACAGGTGACAGAATGGGGACAAGGGACAGCATGGGGACAGCATGGGGACAGGATGGGGACAGCATGGGGACAGGGGACAGCATGGGGACAGCAAGGGGCCAGCACGGGGACAGCATGGGGACAGCATGGGGACAGGGGACAGCATGGGGACAGCATGGGGATAGGGGACAGCATGGGGACAGCATGGGGACAGGGGAAAGCATGGGGAGAGCATGGGGACAGCATGGGGATAGGGGACATTATGGGGACAGCATGGGGACAGCATGGGGATAGGGGACAGCATGGGGACAGCATGGGGACAGCAAGGGGACAGCAAGGGGACAGCATGGGGACAGCATGGGGACAGCATGGGGACAGCATGGGAACAGCATGGGGACAGCATGGGGACATCATGGGGACAGCATGGGGACAGGGGACAGCATGGGGACAGCATGGGGACAGGGGACAGCATGGGGACAGCATGGGGATAGGGGACAGCATGGGGACAGCATGGGGACAGGGGAAAGCATGGGGAGAGCATGGGGACAGCATGGGGATAGGGGACATTATGGGGACAGCATGGGGACAGCATGGGGATAGCGGACAGCATGGGGACAGCATGGGGACAGCAAGGGGACAGCAAGGGGACAGCATGGGGACAGCATGGGGACAGCATGGGGACAGCATAGGGACAGCATAGGGACAGCATGGGGACAGCATAGGGACAGCATGGGGACAGCATGGGGACAGCATGGGGACAGGGGACAGCAAGGGGATAGGGGACAGCATGGGGACAGGGGACAGCATGGGGACAGCATGGGGACAGCATAGGGACAGCATGGGGACAGCATGGGGACAGGGGACAGCATGGGGACAGCAAGGGGACAGGGGACAGCATGGGGACAGGGGACAGCATGGGGACAGCAAGGGGACAGGGGACAGCATGGGGACAGGGGACAGCATGGGGACAGCATAGGGACAGCATGGGGACAGCAAGGGGACAGGGGACATCATGGGGACAGCATAGGGACAGCATGGGGACAGCATGGGGACAGCATAGGGACAGCATGGGTCATTATGTCCAACACTATGGATTTTTAATGGACCTTGGGTTCATAAAGAGAGAGATCCATCACTATGGATGTTTAATGGACCTTGGGTTCATAAAGAGAGAGATGGCTTTGTTATCAACCTGAGTCCTCTGAAGCATCACACATCTGATCCAGAGAGTCAGATTGAGAAGAATTCAAAATGCCATGCACATCTAAATACTGATTATCTGATTAAAGGCAAACTCCACTAAAAAACTCTGTTTTACCTTTAATCAGATGGCGAGAGCTGCAATAACACCATGCATCACTATAGTATGTCTGAGGTGGTTGGCTTGAGGCTTGGAGAACAGCAGTTACATGCCAACAAGAAGCCAGTGGTGATTACTGTGGTGTCCTGACAGAGAGATAGTACACAGTGAGATCATTTCACATTGATATTGCATAGCATTCTTTTTGTAACCAGAACACATTGAAAGAACTAGACGTTTTACGACTACATAAGCAAGCCAACATAATTCTGACACTCCCATGTCGCTATTGATCCACAAACATAAAACTCTGCCTGGATAAAGCGAAGCGAAAGAATCCACGCAATCCAACCAATCCAAACTGAGCATCCGACCAGTCAACCAATCCAAAGTGATCTCTCCCAGAGTGCTGTGGTGTAGATTGGCCTTTCTGGGGTGCCTGGACAGAGTCCCAGATCTCAGTAACTCTTCCAAGGAGAAGACCACATTATCGGAGCCCCAGAGCCCAGCCAAAAGCTACCCAAATGAAAGCTGACACATTGGACTATCTCTTTAAGTCTCTCTCAGACTGTCGCTCCGTCTCTTCACAGAGTCATGATGCCATCTTGATCTTGACACCCATCTTTGTTTTACAGTATATTTTCCGTACCACTATCATAACCCCACTTGCCCATCCTCACCTCTCTCCCTACCCCTCTCACCCCTGATTTAGATGTAAGATGGGGACAGGGAGGGAGGAAATGTGCAACGCCACATCGGCAGTGAACGTTTCTCATTATTACAGCTTCACGGATGTGTGTAACACTTCTTCTCGATCTGATCTTTATTCCCCTCATTTCTCCTAACACTTCTTCTCCATTTGGTATTTATTTTCCTAATTTCTCCTAACACTTCTTCTCTATCGGGTCTTTATTCCCCTAATTTCTCCTAACACTTCTTCTCCATCTGGTATTTATTTTCCTAATTTCTCCTAACACTTCTTCTCCATCTGATCTTTATTCCCCTAATTTCTCCTAACAATTCTTCTCCATCTGGTATTTATTTTCAGAATACCTGACCACTGTGACTGACCCACACGTAAAGAAAGCTTTGACTATGTACAGACTCAGTGAGCATAGCCTTCCTATTGAGAAAGGCCGCCGTAGGCAGACCTGGCTCTCAAGAGAAGACAGGCTATGTGCACACTGCCCACAAAATGAGGTGGAAACTCAGCTGCACTTGCTAACCTCATGCCAAATGTATGACCATATTCGAAATACATATTTCCCTCAGATTACACAGACCCACAAAGAATTAGAAAACAATCCCAATTTTGATAAACTCCCATATCTATTGGGTGAAAAACCAGTGTGCCATCACAGCAGCAAGATTTGTGACCTGTTGCCATAAGAAATGGGCAACCAGTGAAGAACAAACACCATTGTAAATACAACCCATATTTATGTTTATTTTCCCTTTTGTACTTTAACTATTTGCAAATAATATGAGATTTGAAATGTATTTATTATTTTGGAGCTTTTTGTGTTTGTGCTTTTGTTTATTATCTATTTCACTTCCTCTGGCAATGTAAACATATTTCCCAATAAAGCACTTAAATGGAAATTGAATTGAATTGAGAGAGAGCGAGAGCGAGAGAGAGAGAGAGAGAGAGAGAGAGAGAGAGAGAGAGAGAGAGAGAGAGAGAGAGAGAGAGAGAAGAGAGAGAGAAAGAGAGAGAGAGAGAGAAGAGAGAGAGAGGAGAGAGGAGGGGATGGAGAGAAAGAGAGAGAGAGAGAGAGAGAGAGAGAGAGAGAGAGAGAGAGAGAGAGAGAAGAGAGAGAGAGAGAGAGAGAGAGAGAGAGAGAGAGAGAGAGAGAGAGAGAGGAGGGTGGGGGATGGAGAGAGAGAGAGAGAGAGAGAGCGAGAGAGAGAGAGAGAGAGAGAGAGCGAGAGATTGTGGCGGGCCAAATTAAGTGTTGAGCTGATGCAGGGCCTAATGAACAAGGCCAGGGGATATTTGCAGGGTCACACTAAGGAGACAGTGTGGATGGGGAAAGTTGGGCTTTCAGAACGCTGTGGAAATCTCCTAAATACTGCAGGCCATGCTTCCAGAGACCCATCACTGGAATTGGGCTCTACTACACTGGGGTTTGTCTCTCAGCAATGAGTTGATTATTCACAGGGATATTTCCATGTTCCATTTCCACGTTACATGACAATCAGTCTACTTGTTTCTCCTTCTCACCCTGCAGATTGAGGCTGACCGACCTTGCAGACATTAGAATGTCAGGGTAGATCCCAGTCTTCTGGAATGTCAGGGTAGTTCCCAGTCTTCTGGAGTGTCAGGGTAGTTCCCAGTCTATTAGAATGTCAGGGTAGTTCCCAGTCTTCTGGAATGTCAGGGTAAATCCCAGTCTATTAGAATGTCAGGGTAGTTCCCAGTCTATTAGAATGTCAGGGTAGTTCCCAGTCTTCTGGAGTGTCAGGGTAGTTCCCAGTCTATTAGAATGTCAGGGTAGTTCCCAGTCTTCTGGAGTGTCAGGGTAGTTCCCAGTCTATTAGAATGTCAGGGTAGTTCCCAGTCTTCTGGAGTGTCAGGGTAGTTCCCAGTCTATTAGAATGTCAGGGTAGTTCCCAGTCTTCTGGAGTGTCAGGGTAGTTCCCAGTCTATCAGAATGTCAGGGTAGTTCCCAGTCTATTAGAATGTCAGGGTAGTTCCCAGTCTTCTGGAGTGTCAGGGTAGTTCCCAGTCTATCAGAATGTCAGGGTAGTTCCCAGTCTATTAGAATGTCAGGGTAGTTCCCAGTCTTCTGGAGTGTCAGGGTAGTTCCCAGTCTATCAGAATGTCAGGGTAGTTCCCAGTCTATTAGAATGTCAGGGTAGTTCCCAGTCTATCAGAATGTCAGGGTAGTTCCCAGTCTTCTGGAGTGTCAGGGTAGTTCCCAGTCTATTAGAATGTCAGGGTAGTTCCCAGTCTTCTGGAATGTCAGGGTAAATCCCAGTCTATTAGAATGTCAGGGTAGTTCCCAGTCTTCTGGAGTGTCAGGGTAGTTCCCAGTCTATCAGAATGTCAGGGTAGTTCCCAGTCTTCTGGAGTGTCAGGGTAGTTCCCAGTCTATCAGAATGTCAGGGTAGTTCCCAGTCTATCAGAATGTCAGGGTAGTTCCCAGTCTTCTGGAGTGTCAGGGTAGTTCCCAGTCTATCAGAATGTCAGGGTAGATCCCAGTCTTCTGGAGTGTCAGGGTAGATCCCAGTCTTATAGAGTACCAGGGTAGTTCCCAGTCTTCTGGAGTGTCAGGGTAGATCCCAGTCTTCTAGAGTACCAGGGAAGGTCAGTGTATAGCAGTCTGGACCAGGGTTCAATTCTCGGGCCGACTCTATTCTCTGTGTATATCAATGATGTCGCTCTTGCTGCTGGTGACGGTTGGATCCACCTCTATGCGGACGACACCATTTTGTATACATCTGGCGCTTCATTGGACACTGTGTTAACAAACCTCCAAACGAGCTTCAACGCCATACAACACTCCTTCCGTAGCCTCCAACTGCTCTTAAACACTAGTAAAACTAAATGCATGCTCTTCAATCGAACGCTGCTTGCACCCGCCCACCCGACTAGAATCACTACTCTCGGCGGGTCTGACCTAGAGTATGTGGACAACTACAAATACCTAGGTGTCTGTTTAGACTGTAAACTCTCCTTCCAGACTCACATTAAGCATCTCCAATCAAAAGCTAGATCTATAATCGGCTTCCTATTTCGCAACAAAGCCTCCTTCACTCATGCTGCCAAACATGTCCTCGTAAAACTGATTATCCTATCGTTCCTTGACTTCGGCGATGTCATTTTCAAAATAGCCTCCAACACTCTACTCAGCAAATTGGATGTAGTCTATCACTGTGCCATCCGTTTTGTCACCAAAGCCCCATATACTACCCATCATTGTGACCTGTACGCTCTTGTTGGCTGGTCCTCACTACATATTCGTCGCCAAACCCACTGGCTCCAGGTCATCTATAAATCACTGCTGGGCAAATCCCCGTCTTATCTTAGCTCACTGGTCACCATAGCAACACCCACCCGTAGTCTGTGCTCCAGCAGGTATATCTCACTGGTCATCCCCAAAGCCAACACCTCCTTTGGCCGCCATTCCTTCCAGTTCTCTGTTGCTAAAGACTCGAACGAACTGCAAAAATCTCTGAAGCTGGAGACTCTTATCTCCCTCACTAACTTTAAGCATCAGTTGTCAGAGCAGCTTACCAATCACTGCACCTGTACACAGCCCATCTGTAATTAGCCCACCCAACTACCTCATCCCCATATTGTTATTTATTTTGCTCATTTGCATCCCAGTATCTCTATTTATTGCCTTACCTCCATAACTTACTACATTTGCACACACTGTATATATATTTTTTTGTTGTATTTTTGACTTTATGTTTTGTTTACCCCATATGTAACTCTGTGTTGTTTTTATCACACTGCTTTGCTTTATCTTGGCCAGGTCGCAGTTGTAAATGAGAACTTGTTCTCAACTGGCTTACCTGGTTAAATAAAGGTGAAATAAAAACAAAAAAACATGTAGCTCAAGGAGTTATTATGTTTATTTCTGTTATTATTGTTTATTGTTATGGTGCATTTTCACCACTTGCGTTGGCAACCCCCGACAAAGACCTGTTTTACGACGCTGCCACGACCATAAAAGTGATTCCTACTGTTTTCCCTACGTGGGGTATAAAGGAATTAATAACATCGACTGACCCTTTGGTGAGAACGCCAAAGAGTCATTGCAGTTTTAACAAATCTGTGGTGTGATATTAAATACATAGAGGAGATGATTTACTGACAGAGATGAGCTAATGATGTCATTCTGTCCTAAGGTTCTTTAAAGAAGCTATGTTCTATTGGTCTGACTGTCTCTGTCTGTCTGTCTGGTCCGTCCACCTGTCTGTCTGTCCGTCTGTTTAGCTGTCTGTCTCTCTCGCTCTGTCCGTTTATCCGTCTGTCCGTCTGACTAGCTGTCTAGCTGTCTAGATGTCTATCTGGTCCGTCCATCTGTCTGGTACTGGCAAATAAACAGAAGAATAAGTGTTGTTGTCAAGGTTACAGTTCCTTTATGTCTTTTTCTAATAATACTTGGCATCTTTGAAAATGTTCTAACAATATAATTACTCCACTGTTTTTTCAATTGGATGTAAATAAATGTTCATCTCGAAAGATCAGATGTTTACTTAAAAGCAAAGCTGCAATTCCAGTTCCAGCTATCTGTTGTCTTGATGAATCCTTCACTGCTCCAGCTATCTGTTGTCTTGATGAATCCTTCACAATTCCAGCTATCTGTTTATTGATGATTCCTTCATAGTTATAGCTATCTGTAGTCTTGATGAATCCTTCACTGCTCCAGCTATCTGTTGTCTTGATGAATCCTTCACAATTCCAGCTATCTGTTTATTGATGATTCCTTCATAGTTATAGCTATCTGTAGTCTTGATGAATCCTTCACTGCTCCAGCTATCTGTTGTCTTGATGAATCCTTCACAATTCCAGCTATCTGTTGTCTTGATGAATCCTTCACAGCTTCAGCGCTCTGTTGTCTTGATGAATCCTTCACAGCTCCAGCAATCTGTTGTCTTGATGGATTCTTCACATTTCCGGCTATCTGTTGTCTTGATGAATCCTTCACAGTTCCAGCTATCTGTTGTCTTGATGGATCCTTCACATTTCCAGCTATCTGTTGTCTTGATGAATCCTTCACAATTCCAGCTATCTGTTTATTGATGATTCCTTCATAGTTATAGCTATCTGTAGTCTTGATGAATCCTTCACTGCTCCAGCTATCTGTTGTCTTGATGAATCCTTCACAATTCCAGCTATCTGTTTATTGATGATTCCTTCATAGTTATAGCTATCTGTAGTCTTGATGAATCCTTCACTGCTCCAGCTATCTGTTGTCTTGATGAATCCTTCACAATTCCAGCTATCTGTTGTCTTGATGAATCCTTCACAGCTTCAGCGCTCTGTTGTCTTGATGAATCCTTCACAGCTCCAGCAATCTGTTGTCTTGATGGATTCTTCACATTTCCGGCTATCTGTTGTCTTGATGAATCCTTCACAGTTCCAGCTATCTGTTGTCTTGATGGATCCTTCACATTTCCAGCTATCTGTTGTCTTGATGGATCCTTCACATTTCCAGCTATCTGTTGTCTTGATGAATCCTTCACAGTTCCAGCTATCTGTTGTCTTGATGAATCTTTCATATTCCCAGCTATCTGTTGTCTTGAGGAATCCTTCATAGATCCAGCTATCTGTTGTCTTGATGGATACTTCACAGCCCTTGCTACTGTATGTGTTGTCTTGATGAATCCTGCACAGCTCAAGCTAACTGTTGTCTTGATGAATCTTTCACAGCTCCAGCTATCAGTTGTCTTGATGAAACCTTCACAGCTCAAGCTATCTGTTGTCTTGATGAGTCCTTCACAACTACAGCTATCAGCTGTAATGATGAATCCTTCACAGTTCCAGCTATCTGTTGTCTTGATGAATCTTTCACTTTCGCACCTATCTGTTGTCTTGAGGAATCATTCACAGCTACAGCTATCTGTTGTCTTGATGAATCCCTCACAGCTCCAGCTCTCTGTTGTTGATGAATCCTTCACATTTCAGCTATTTGTTGTCTTGATGGATACTTCACAGCCCTTGCTACTGTATGTGTTGTCTTGTTGAATCCTTCACAGCTCAAGCTAACTGTTGTGTTGATGAATCTTTCACATCTCCAGCTATCTGTTGTCTTGATGAGTCCTTCACAACTACAGCTATCAGCTGTAATGATGAATCCTTCACAGTTCCAGCTATCTGTTGTCTTGATGAATCTTTCACTTTCCCACCTATCTGTTGTCTTGAGGAATCATTCACAGCTACAGCTATCTGTTGTCTTGATGAATCCTTCACAGCTTCAGCGCTCTGTTGTCTTGATGAATCCTTCACAGCTCCAGCAATCTGTTGTCTTGATGGATCCTTCACATTTCCAGCTATCTGTTGTTTTAATGAATCCTTCACAGTTCCAGCTATCTGTTGTATTGATGGATCCCTCACATTTCCAGCTATCTGTTGTCTTGAGGAATCCTTCACAGATCCAGCTATCTGTTGTCTTGATGGATACTTCACAGCCCTTGCTACTGTATGTGTTGTCTTGATGAATCCTGCACAGCTCAAGCTAACTGTTGTCTTGATGAAACCTTCACAGCTCAAGATATCTGTTTTCTTGATGAATCTGTCATAACTACAGCTATCAGCTGTAATGATGAATCCTTCACAGTTCCAGCTATATGTTGTCTTGATGAATCTTTCACATTCCCACCTATCTGTTATCTTGAGGAATCATTCACAGATCCAGCTATCTGTTGTCTTCATGAAACCTTCACAGCTTCAGCTACTGTATGTTTTGTCTAGATGTATCCTTCACAGCTACAGCTATCTGTTGTCTTGATGAATCCTTCACAGTTCTAGCTATCTGTTGTCTTGATGAATCATTCACAGCTCCAGCTCTCTGTTTTCTTGATGAATCCTAACATTTCCAGCTATCTGTTGTCTTGATGAATCCCTCACAGCTCCAGCTCTCTGTTGTTGATGAATCCTTCACATTTCAGCTATTTGTTGTCTTGATGGATACTTCACAGCCCTTGCTACTGTATGTGTTGTCTTGATGAATCCTTCACAGCTCAAGCTAACTGTTGTGTTGATGAATCTTTCACATCTCCAGCTATCAGTTGTCTTGATGAAACCTTCACAGCTCAAGCTATCTGTTGTCTTGATGAGTCCTTCACAGCTACAGCTATCAGTTGTAATGATGAATCCTTTACAGTTCTAGCTATATGTTGTCTTGATGAATCCTTCACAGCACCAACACTATGTTGTCTTGATTAATTCCTCACAGCTCCAGCTCTCTGTTGTCTTGATTAATCTTTCACATTCCGAGCTATCTGTTATCTTGATGTATCCTTCACAGCTCCAGCTAACTGTTGAATTGGTGAATCATTCACATTTCCAGCTATCTGTTGTCTTGATGAAATCTTCACAGTTCCAGCTATCTGTTGTCTTGATGGATACTTCACAGCCCTTGCTACTGTATGTGTTGTCTTGATGAATCCTTCACAGCTCCAGCTATCAGTTGTCTTGATGAAACCTTCACAGATCCAGCTACCTGTTGTCTTATTGAAACCTTCACAACTCCAACTATTTGTTGTCTTGATGAATCCTTCACAGCTCCAGCTATCTGTTGTAATGATGAATCGTTCACAGCTTCAGCTAATGTATGTTTTGTCCTGATGGATACTTCACAACTCCAGCTATCATTTGTAATGATGAATCCTTCACAGTTCTAGCTATCTGTTGTCTTGATGAATCCTTCACAGCACCAGCTCTCTGTTGTCTTGATTAATTCCTCAGAGCTCCAGCTCTCTGTTGTCTTGATGGATCTTTCACATCTCCAGCTACTGTATGTGTTGTCTTGATGTATCCTTCACAGCTCCAGCTAACTGTTGTCTTGAAGAATCCTTCACAGCTCCAGCTATCTGTTGTGTTGATGGATCTTTCACAATTCCAGCTATTTGTTGTCTTGGTGAGTCATTCATATTTCCAGCTATCTGTTGTCTTGATGAATCATTCACAGCTCTAGCTATCTGTTGTATTGATGAATTCTTCACAGCTCCAGCTATCTGTTGTCTTGATGAATCCTTCGTAGCTTCAGCTCTCTGTTGTCTTGATGAATCCTTCAAAGCTCCAGCTACTGTATGTGTTGTCTAGATGTGTCCTTCAAAACATCAGCTATATGTAGTCTTGATGAATCCTTCACAGCTCCAGATATCTGTTGTCTTCATGAATCCTTCACAGCTCCAGCTACTGTATGTGTTCTCTTGATGTATCCTTCACAGTTCCAGCTATCATTTGTCTTGATTAATCTTTCACATTCCCAGCTATCTGTTGTCTTGATGGATCCTTTACAGCTCCTGCTACTGTATGTGGTGTCTTCATGAATCCTTCACAGCTCCAGCTAACTGTTTTCTTGATGAATCCTTCACAGATCCAGCTATATGTTGTCTGCATGAATCCTTCACAGCTTCAGCTACTGTATGTGTTGTCTAGATGTATCCTTCAAGCTACAGCTATCTGTTGTCTTGATGAATCCTTCACAAATCCAGCTGTCTGTTGTCTTCATGAATCCTTCACAGCTCCAGCTACTGTATGTGTTCTCTTGATGTATCCTTCACAGCTCCAGCTATCTGTTGTCTTGATGGATCCTTCACAGTTCCAGCTATCTGCTGTATTGATGTATCCTTCACAGCTCCAGCTATCTGTTGTCTAGATGTATCCTTCAAGCTACAGCTATCTGTTGTCTCTATGAAAACTTCACAACTACAGCTATATGTTGTATTGATGAATCCTTCACAGCTTCAGATAATGTATATGTTGTCTTGATGTATCCTTCACAGCTACAGCTATCTGTAGTCTTGATGGATCCTTAACAACTCCAGCTATCAGTTGTAATGATGAATCTTTCACAGTTCTAGCTATCTGTTGTCTTGATGAATCCTTTGTAGCTCCAGCTCTCTGTTGTCTTGATGAAGCCTTCACATTCCCAGCTATCTATTGTCTTGATGAATCCTTCACAGTTCCAGCTATCTATTGTCTTGATGAAATCTTCACAGCTCCAGCTATCTGTTGTCTTGATGAATCCTTCACAGCATCAGCGCTCTGTTGTGTTGATGAATCCTTCACAGCTCCAGCAATCTGTTGTATTCATGGAGTCTTCACAGTTCCAGCTATCTGATGTCTTGATGAATCCTTCACAGTTTTAGCTATCTGTTGCCTTGATGAATCCTTCATATTTCCAGCTATCTGTTGTCTTGATGAATCCTTCACAGTTCCAGCTATATTTTTATCTTGATGAATCTTTCACATTCCCAGCTATCTATTGTCTTGATGAATTCTTCACAGTTCCAGCTATCTGTTGTCTTGATGAATCCTTCAGAGCTCTAGATGTCTGTTGTCTTGATGATACTTTCACAGTTCCAGCTATCTGTTGTTTTGATGAATCCTTCACAGCTCCAGCTATCTGTAGTCTTGATGAATCCTTCACAGTTCCAGCTATCTTTTCTTTTGATGAATCCTTCACAGTTCCAGCTATCTGTTGTGTTGAGTGATACTTTAAAATTACAGCTATCTGTTGTCTTGGTGAATCATTCACAGATCCAGCTATCTGTTGTCGTGATGAATCCTTCACAGCTCCAGCTATCTGTTGTCTTGATGAACTCTTCACATTTCCAGCTATCTGTTGTCTTGATGAATCCTTCACAGATCCAGCTATCTGTTGTCTTGATGAATCCTTCACAGATCCAGCTATCTGTTGTCTTCATTAATTCTTCACAGCTCCTACTACTGTATGTGTTGTCTTGATGAATCCTTCACAGCTCCAGCTATTAGTTGACTTGATGAACTCTTCACATTTCCAGCTATCTGTTGTCTTGTTGAATATTTCACAGATCCAGCTATCTGTTGTCTTGATGAATCCTTCACAGATCCAGCTATCTGTTGTCTTCATTAATTCTTCACAGCTTCAGCTACTGTAAGTGTTGTATAGATGTATCCTTCACAGCTACAGCTATCTGTAGTCTTGATTAATCCTTCACAGCTCTAGCAATCTGTTGTCTTGATGATTCTTTCACAATTCCAGCTATCTGTAGTCTTGATGGATCCTTAACAACTCCAGCTATCAGTTGTAATGATGAATCTTTCATATTTCCAGCTATCTGTTGTCTTGATGAATCCTTCACAGTTCCAGCTATATTTTTATCTTGATGAATCTTTCACATTCCCAGCTATCTATTGTCTTGATGAATTCTTCACAGTTCCAGCTATCTGTTGTCTTGATGAATCCTTCAGAGCTCTAGATATCTGTTGTCTTGATGATCCTTTCACAGTTCCAGCTATCTGTTGTTTTGATGAATCCTTCACAGCTCCAGCTATCTGTAGTCTTGATGAATCCTTCACAGTTCCAGCTATCTTTTCTCTTGATGAATCCTTCACAGTTCCAGCTATCTGTTGTGTTGAGTGACACTTTAAAATTACAGCTATCTGTTGTCTTGGTGAATCCTTCACAATTCCAGCTATATGTAGTCTTGATGGATCCTTAACAACTCTAGCTATCTGTTGTCTTGATGATTCTTTCACAATTCCAGCTATCTGTAGTCTTGATGGATCCTTAACAACTCCAGCTATCAGTTGTAATGATGAATCTTTCACAGTTCTAGCTATCTGTTGTCTTGATGAATCCTTTGTAGCTCCAGCTCTCTGTTGTCTTGATGAATCTTTCATATTCCCAGCTACCTATTGTCTTGATGAATCCTTCACAGTTCCAGATATCTGTTGTCTTGATGATTCTTTCACAGTTCCAGCTATCTGTTGTTTTGATGAATCCTTCACAGCTCCAGCTATCTGTAGTCTTGATGAATCATTCACTGTCCCAGCTACTGTATGTGTTGTCTTGATGAATTATTCACAATTCCAGCTAGCTGTTGTCTTGATGAATCCTTCACAGTTCCAGCTATCTGTTGTCTTGTTGATTCTTTCACATTCCCAGCTATCTGTTGTCTTGATGAATCCTTCACAGATCCAGCTATCTGTTGTCTTGATTAATCCTTCACAGCTCCAGCAATCTGTTGTCTTGATGAACCCTTCACAGCTCCTACTACTGTATGTGTTGTCTTGATGAATCCTTCACAGCTCCAGCTATTAGTTGACTTGATGAACTCTTCACATTTCCAGCTATCTGTTGTCT
Organism: Coregonus lavaretus; assembly: GCF_964263955.1. NCBI lineage: Eukaryota > Metazoa > Chordata > Actinopteri > Salmoniformes > Salmonidae > Coregonus > Coregonus lavaretus. The sequence continues at coordinate 22,326 of NW_028156608.1, forward strand.
TGTTGAATATTTCACAGATCCAGCTATCTGTTGTCTTGATGAATCCTTCACAGATCCAGCTATCTGTTGTCTTCATTAATTCTTCACAGTTTCAGCTACTGTATGTGTTGTATAGATGTATCATTCACAGCTACAGCTATCTGTTGTCTTGATGAATCCTTTGTAGCTCCAGCTCTCTGTTTTCTTGATGAATCCTTCACATTTCCAGCTATCTGTTGTCTTGATGAATCCTTCACAGTTCCAGCTATATTTTTATCTTGATGAATCTTTCACATTCCCAGCTATCTATTGTCTTGATGAATTCTTCACAGTTCCAGCTATCTGTTGTCTTGATGAATCCTTCAGAGCTCTAGATGTCTGTTGTCTTGATGATACTTTCACAGTTCCAGCTATCTGTTGTTTTGATGAATCCTTCACAGCTCCAGCTATCTGTAGTCTTGATGAATCCTTCACAGTTCCAGCTATCTTTTCTCTTGATGAATCCTTCACAGTTCCAGCTATCTGTTGTGTTGAGTGATACTTTAAAATTACAGCTATCTGTTGTCTTGGTGAATCATTCACAGATCCAGCTATCTGTTGTCGTGATGAATCCTTCACAGCTCCAGCTATCTGTTGTCTTGATGAACTCTTCACATTTCCAGCTATCTGTTGTCTTGATGAATCCTTCACAGATCCAGCTATCTGTTGTCTTGATGAATCCTTCACAGATCCAGCTATCTGTTGTCTTCATTAATTATTCACAGCTCCTACTACTGTATGTGTTGTCTTGATGAATCCTTCACAGCTCCAGCTATTAGTTGACTTGATGAACTCTTCACATTTCCAGCTATCTGTTGTCTTGTTGAATATTTCACAGATCCAGCTATCTGTTGTCTTGATGAATCCTTCACAGATCCAGCTATCTGTTGTCTTCATTAATTCTTCACAGCTTCAGCTACTGTATGTGTTGTATAGATGTATCCTTCACAGCTACAGCTATCTGTAGTCTTGATTAATCCTTCACAGCTCTAGCAATCTGTTGTCTTGATGATTATTTCACAATTCCAGCTATCTGTAGTCTTGATGGATCCTTAACAACTCCAGCTATCAGTTGTAATGATTAATCTTTCAAATTTCCAGCTATCTGTAGTCTTTATGAATCCTTCACAGTTCCAGCTATATTTTTATCTTGATGAATCCTTCAGAGCTCTAGATATCTGTTGTCTTGATGATCCTTTCACAGTTCCAGCTATCTGTTGTTTTGATGAATCCTTCACAGCTCCAGCTATCTGTAGTCTTGATGAATCCTTCACAGCTCCTGTTACTGTATGTGTTGTCTTGATGAATTCTTCACAATTCCAGCTATCTGTTGTCTTGATGAATCCTTCACAGTTCCAGCTATCTGTTGTCTTGTTGATTCTTTCACATTCCCAGCTATCTGTTGTCTTGATGAATCCTTCACAGATCCAGCTATCTGTTGTCTTGATGAATCCTTCACAGCTCCATCTATCTGTTGTCTTGATGAACCCTCCACAGCTCCTGCTACTGTATGTGTTGTCTTGATGAATTCTTCACAATTCCAGCTATCTGTAGTCTTGATTAATCCTTCACAGCTCCAGCTATCTGTTGTCTTCATGAATGCTTCACAGCTCCAGCTACTGTATGTGTTGTCTTAATGAATCCTTCACAGCTCCAGAAATATGTTGTCTTGATGAAACCTTCACAACTCCCGCTATCTGTTATATTGATGAATCCTTCACAGCTCCAGCTACTGTATTTGTTTTCGTGATGTATCCTTCACAGCTCCAGCTATCTGTTGTCTTGTTGAATCCCTCACAGCTCCCCCTCTCTGTTGTCTTGATTAGTCCTTCATAGACACAGCTACTGTATGTGTTTTCTTAATGAATCCTTCATAGCTGCAGCTGTCTGCTGTATTGATGAATCCGCCACAGCTCCAGCTATCTATTGTCATTATAAATCCTTCACAGCTCCAGCTATCTGTAGTCTTGATGGATTCTTCACAACTCCAGCTATCAGATGTAATGATGAATCCTTCACAGTTCTAGCTATCTGTTGTCGTGGTGAAACCTTCACAGCTCCAGCTCTCTGTTGTCTTGATGAATCCCTCACAGCTCCAGCTCTCTGTTGTGTCGATGAATCTTTCACATTCCCAGCTATCTGTTATCTTGATGGATCTTTCATATCTCCAGCTACTGTATGTGTTGTCTTGATGTATCCTTCACAACTCCAGCTATCTGTTGTCTTGAAGAATCCTTCACAGCTCCAGCTATCTGTTGTGTTGATTGATCTTTCACAATTCCAGCTATATGTTATCTTGGAGAGTCATTCATATTTCCAGCTATCTGTTGTCTTTATGAATTCTTCACAGTTCCAGCTATCTGTTGCCTTGATGAATCCTTCACAGCTCTAGCTATCTGTTGTATTGATTAATTCTTCACAGCTCCAGCTATCTGTTGTCTTGATGAATCCTTCATAGCCTCAGCTCTCTGTTGTCTTGATGAATCCTTTACAGCTCCAGCTACTGTATGTGTTGTCTAGATGTATTCTTCAAAGCAACAGCTATATGTAGTCTTGATTAATCCTTCAGAGCTCCACCTATCTGTTGTTTTCATGAAACCTTCACATCTCCAGCTACTGTATGTGTTCTCTTGATGTATCCTTCACAGTTCCAGCTATCTTTTGTCTTGATGAATCTTTCACATTCCCAGCTATCTGTTGTCTTGATTAATCCTTTACAGCTCCTGCTACTGTATGTGGTGTCTTCATGAATCCTTCACAGCTCCAGCTAACTGTTTTCTTGATGAATCCTTCACAGATCCAGCTATATGTTGTCTTCATGAATCCTTCACAGCTTCAGCTACTGTATGTGTTGTCTAGATGTATCCTTCAAGCTACAGCTATCTGTAGTCTTGATGAATGCTTCACAGCTCCAGCTATCTGTTGTCTTCATGAATCCTTCACAGCTCCAGCTACTGTATGTGTTGTCTTGATGTATCCTTCACAGCTCCAGCTATATGTTGTGTTGATGGATCTTTCACAATTCCAGCTACATGTTGTCTTGGTGAGTCATTCATATTTCCAGCTATCTGTTGTCTTTATGAATTCTTCATAGTTCCAGCTATCTGTTGTCTTGATGAATCCTTCAGAGCTCTAGCTATCTGTTGTCTTTATGAATTCTTCATAGTTCCAGCTATCTGTAGACTTGATGGATCCTTAACAACTCCAGCTATCAGCTGTAATGACGAATCTTTCACATTCCCAGCTATCTGTTGTCTTGATGAATCCTTCACAGTTCCAGCTATATTTTTATCTTGATGAATCTTTCACATTCCCAGCTATCTATTGTCTTGATGAATCCTTCACATTTCCAGCTATCTGTTGTCTTGATGAATCCTTCACAGTTCCTGATATTTGTTGTCTTGAAGAATCCTTCACAGCTCTAGCTATCTGTTGTCTTGATTAATCATTCACCTTCCCAGCTATTTGTTGTCTTGATGAATCCTTCACAGTTCCAGCTATCTGTTGTCTTGATGAATCCTTCAGAGCTCTAGCTATCTGTTGTCTTGATGTTTCTTTCACAGTTCCAGCTATCTGTTGTTTTGATGAATCTTTCACAGCTTCAGCTACTGTATGTGTTTTCTTAATGTATCATTCACAGCCACAGCTATTTGTTGTCTTGATGAATCCTTCACAGCTCCATGTCTCTGTTGTCTTGATGAATCCTTCACATTTCCAGCTATATGTTGTCTTGATGAACCCTTCAATGTTCCAGCAATCTTTTGTCTTGATGAATCTTTCACATTACCAGCTATCTGTTGTCTTGATTAATCCTTCACAGTTACAGCTATCTGTTGTCTTGATGAATCCTTCACAGTTCCTGATATTTGTTGTCTTGAAAAATCCTTCACAGCTCTAGCTATCTGTTGTCTTGATTAATCTTTCATCTTCCCAGCTATTTGTTGTCTTGATGAAATCCTTCACAGATGCAGCTATCTGTTGTCTTCATGAATCCTTCACAGCTTCAGCTACTGTATGTGTTGTCTAGATGTATCCTTTTCAGCTACAGTTATCTGTTGTCTTGATGAATCCTTCATAGCTCCAGCTATCTGTTGTCTTGATGAATCCTTCACAGCTCCAGCTATCTGTTGTCTTCATGAATCATTCATTGCTCCAGGTACTGTATGTGTTGTCTTGATGAATCCATCACAGCTCCAGCTATCTGTTGTCTTGATTAATCCTTCACAGTTCCAGCTATCTGTTGTCTTGATTAATCCCTCACAGCTCTAGCTATATGTTGTCTTGATTAATCCTTCACAGTTCCATATATCTGTTGTATTGATGAATCCTTCACATTTTCAGCTATCTGTTGTCTTGATGGATCCTTCACAGTTCCAGCTATCTGTTGTCTTGATGAATCAATCACAGCTCCAGCTATCTGTTGTCTTCATGAATCCTACACAGCTCCAGGTACTGTATGTGTTGTCTTGATGATTCCTTCACAGCTCCAGCTATCTGTTGTCTTGATGAATCCTTCACAGTTCCTGATATCTGTTGTCTTGAAGAATCCTTCACAGCTCTAGCTATCTGTTGTCTTGATGAATCCTTCACAGTTCCATCTATCTGCTGACTTGGTGAATCCTTCACAGTTCCAGGTTTATGTTGTTTTTCTGATACCTTCACAACTCCAGCTATCTGTTGTAATGATGAATCCTTCACAGCTCCAGCTACCTGTTTTCTTCTTGAATCCTTCACAATTCCAGCTACATGTTGCCTTAATGAATCCTTCACATTTCCAGCTATCTGTTGTCTTGATGGATCCATCACAGTTCCAGCTATCTGTTGTCTTCATGAATCCTTCACAGCTTCAGCTACTGTATGTGTTGTCTAGATGTATCCTTCAAGCTACAGCTATCTGTAGTCTTGATGAATGCTTCACAGCTCCAGCTATCTGTTGTCTTCATGAATCCTTCACAGCTCCAGCTACTGTATGTGTTGTCTTGATGTATCCTTCACAGCTCCAGCTATATGTTGTGTTGATGGATCTTTCACAATTCCAGCTACATGTTGTCTTGGTGAGTCATTCATATTTCAAGCTATCTGTTGTCTTTATGAATTCTTCATAGTTCCAGCTATCTGTTGTCTTGATGAATCCTTCAGAGCTCTAGCTATCTGTTGTCTTTATGAATTCTTCATAGTTCCAGCTATCTGTAGACTTGATGGATCCTTAACAACTCCAGCTATCAGCTGTAATGACGAATCTTTCACAGTTCTAGCTCTCTGTTGTCTAGATGAATCCTTTTTAGCTCCAGCTCTCTGTTGTCTTGATTAATCCTTCACATTTCCAGCTATCTGTTGTCTTGATGAATCCTTCACAGTTCCAGCTATATTTTTATCTTGATGAATCTTTCACATTCCCAGCTATCTATTGTCTTGATGAATCCTTCACAGTTCCTGATATTTGTTGTCTTGAAGAATCCTTCACAGCTCTAGCTATCTGTTGTCTTGATTAATCATTCACCTTCCCAGCTATTTGTTGTCTTGATGAATCCTTCACAGTTCCAGCTATCTGTTGTCTTGATGAATCCTTCAGAGCTCTAGCTATCTGTTGTCTTGATGTTTCTTTCACAGTTCCAGCTATCTGTTGTTTTGATGAATCTTTCACAGCTTCAGCTACTGTATGTGTTTTCTTAATGTATCATTCACAGCCACAGCTATTTGTTGTCTTGATGAATCCTTCACAGCTCCATGTCTCTGTTGTCTTGATGAATCCTTCACATTTCCAGCTATATGTTGTCTTGATGAACCCTTCAATGTTCCAGCAATCTTTTGTCTTGATGAATCTTTCACATTACCAGCTATCTGTTGTCTTGATTAATCCTTCAGAGCTCCACCTATCTGTTGTTTTCATGAAACCTTCACATCTCCAGCTACTGTATGTGTTCTCTTGATGTATCCTTCACAGTTCCAGCTATCTTTTGTCTTGATGAATCTTTCACATTCCCAGCTATCTGTTGTCTTGATTAATCCTTTACAGCTCCTGCTACTGTATGTGGTGTCTTCATGAATCCTTCACAGCTCCAGCTATCTGTTGTCTTGATGAACTCTTCACAATTCCAGCTATCTGTTGTCTTGATGAATCATTCACAGATCCAGCTATCTGTTGTCTTGATGAATCCTTCACAGATCCAGCTATCTGTTGTCTTCATTAATTATTCACAGCTCCTACTACTGTATGTGTTGTCTTGATGAATCCTTCACAGCTCCAGCTATTAGTTGACTTGATGAACTCTTCACATTTCCAGCTATCTGTTGTCTTGTTGAATATTTCACAGATCCAGCTATCTGTTGTCTTGATGAATCCTTCACAGATCCAGCTATCTGTTGTCTTCATTAATTCTTCACAGCTTCAGCTACTGTATGTGTTGTATAGATGTATCCTTCACAGCTACAGCTATCTGTAGTCTTGATTAATCCTTCACAGCTCTAGCAATCTGTTGTCTTGATGATTATTTCACAATTCCAGCTATCTGTAGTCTTGATGGATCCTTAACAACTCCAGCTATCAGTTGTAATGATTAATCTTTCACATTTCCAGCTATCTGTAGTCTTGATGAATCCTTCACAGTTCCAGTTATATTTTTATCTTGATGAATCTTTCACATTCCCAGCTATCTATTGTCTTGATGAATCCTTCAGAGCTCTAGATATCTGTTGTCTTGATGATCCTTTCACAGTTCCAGCTATCTGTTGTTTTGATGAATCCTTCACAGCTCCAGCTATCTGTAGTCTTGATGAATCCTTCACAGTTCCAGCTATATTTTTATCTTGATGAATCTTTCACAGTTCCAGCTATCTTTTCTCTTGATGAATCCTTCACAGTTCCAGCTATCTTTTCTCTTGATGAATTCTTCACAGTTCCAGCTATCTGTTGTCTTGTTGATTCTTTCACATTCCCAGCTATCTGTTGTCTTGATGAATCCTTCACAGATCCAGCTATCTGTTGTCTTGATGAATCCTTCACAGCTCCATCTATCTGTTGTCGTGATGAACCCTCCACAGCTCCTGCTACTGTATGTGTTGTCTTGATGAATTCTTCACAATTCCAGCTATCTGTTGTCTTGATTAATCCTTCACAGCTCCAGCTATCTGTTGTCTTCATGAATGCTTCACAGCTCCAGCTACTGTATGTGTTGTCTTAATGAATCCTTCACAGCTCCAGAAATATGTTGTCTTGATGAAACATTCACAACTCCCGCTATCTGTTATATTGATGAATCCTTCACAGCTCCAGCTACTGTATTTGTTTTCGTGATGTATCCTTCACAGCTCCAGCTATCTGTTGTCTTGTTGAATCCCTCACAGCTCCCGCTCTCTGTTGTCTTGATTAGTCCTTCATAGACACAGCTACTGTATGTGTTTTCTTAATGAATCCTTCATAGCTGCAGCTGTCTGCTGTATTGATGAATCCGCCACAGCTCCAGCTATCTATTGTCATTATAAATCCTTCACAGCTCCAGCTATCTGTAGTCTTGATGGATTCTTCACAACTCCAGCTATCAGTTGTAATGATGAATCCTTCACAGTTCTAGCTATCTGTTGTCGTGGTGAAACCTTCACAGCTCCAGCTCTCTGTTGTCTTGATGAATCCCTCACAGCTCCCGCTCTCTGTTGTCTTGATTAGTCCTTCATAGACACAGCTACTGTATGTGTTTTCTTAATGAATCCTTCATAGCTGCAGCTGTCTGCTGTATTGATGAATCCGCCACAGCTCCAGCTATCTATTGTCATTATAAATCCTTCACAGCTCCAGCTATCTGTAGTCTTGATGGATTCTTCACAACTCCAGCTATCAGTTGTAATGATGAATCCTTCACAGTTCTAGCTATCTGTTGTCGTGGTGAAACCTTCACAGCTCCAGCTCTCTGTTGTCTTGATGAATCCCTCACATTTCCAGCTATCTGTTGTCTTGTTGAATATTTCACAGATCCAGCTATCTGTTGTCTTGATGAATCCTTCACAGATCCAGCTATCTGTTGTCTTCATTAATTCTTCACAGCTTCAGCTACTGTATGTGTTGTATAGATGTATCCTTCACAGCTACAGCTATCTGTAGTCTTGATTAATCCTTCACAGCTCTAGCAATCTGTTGTCTTGATGATTATTTCACAATTCCAGCTATCTGTAGTCTTGATGGATCCTTAACAACTCCAGCTATCAGTTGTAATGATTAATCTTTCACATTTCCAGCTATCTGTAGTCTTGATGAATCCTTCACAGTTCCAGTTATATTTTTATCTTGATGAATCTTTCACATTCCCAGCTATCTATTGTCTTGATGAATCCTTCAGAGCTCTAGATATCTGTTGTCTTGATGATCCTTTCACAGTTCCAGCTATCTGTTGTTTTGATGAATCCTTCACAGCTCCAGCTATCTGTAGTCTTGATGAATCCTTCACAGTTCCAGCTATATTTTTATCTTGATGAATCTTTCACAGTTCCAGCTATCTTTTCTCTTGATGAATCCTTCACAGTTCCAGCTATCTTTTCTCTTGATGAATTCTTCACAGTTCCAGCTATCTGTTGTCTTGTTGATTCTTTCACATTCCCAGCTATCTGTTGTCTTGATGAATCCTTCACAGATCCAGCTATCTGTTGTCTTGATGAATCCTTCACAGCTCCATCTATCTGTTGTCGTGATGAACCCTCCACAGCTCCTGCTACTGTATGTGTTGTCTTGATGAATTCTTCACAATTCCAGCTATCTGTTGTCTTGATTAATCCTTCACAGCTCCAGCTATCTGTTGTCTTCATGAATGCTTCACAGCTCCAGCTACTGTATGTGTTGTCTTAATGAATCCTTCACAGCTCCAGAAATATGTTGTCTTGATGAAACATTCACAACTCCCGCTATCTGTTATATTGATGAATCCTTCACAGCTCCAGCTACTGTATTTGTTTTCGTGATGTATCCTTCACAGCTCCAGCTATCTGTTGTCTTGTTGAATCCCTCACAGCTCCCGCTCTCTGTTGTCTTGATTAGTCCTTCATAGACACAGCTACTGTATGTGTTTTCTTAATGAATCCTTCATAGCTGCAGCTGTCTGCTGTATTGATGAATCCGCCACAGCTCCAGCTATCTATTGTCATTATAAATCCTTCACAGCTCCAGCTATCTGTAGTCTTGATGGATTCTTCACAACTCCAGCTATCAGTTGTAATGATGAATCCTTCACAGTTCTAGCTATCTGTTGTCGTGGTGAAACCTTCACAGCTCCAGCTCTCTGTTGTCTTGATGAATCCCTCACAGCTCCAGCTCTCTGTTGTGTCGATGAATCTTTCACATTCCCAGCTATCTGTTATCTTGATGGATCTTTCATATCTCCAGCTACTGTATGTGTTGTCTTGATGTATCCTTCACAACTCCAGCTATCTGTTGTCTTGAAGAATCCTTCACAGCTCCAGCTATCTGTTGTGTTGATTGATCTTTCACAATTCCAGCTATATGTTATCTTGGAGAGTCATTCATATTTCCAGCTATCTGTTGTCTTTATGAATTCTTCACAGTTCCAGCTATCTGTTGCCTTGATGAATCCTTCACAGCTCTAGCTATCTGTTGTATTGATTAATTCTTCACAGCTCCAGCTATCTGTTGTCTTGATGAATCCTTCATAGCCTCAGCTCTCTGTTGTCTTGATGAATCCTTTACAGCTCCAGCTACTGTATGTGTTGTCTAGATGTATTATTCAAAGCAACAGCTATATGTAGTCTTGATTAATCCTTCAGAGCTCCACCTATCTGTTGTTTTCATGAAACCTTCACATCTCCAGCTACTGTATGTGTTCTCTTGATGTATCCTTCACAGTTCCAGCTATCTTTTGTCTTGATGAATCTTTCACATTCCCAGCTATCTGTTGTCTTGATTAATCCTTTACAGCTCCTGCTACTGTATGTGGTGTCTTCATGAATCCTTCACAGCTCCAGCTAACTGTTTTCTTGATGAATCCTTCACAGATCCAGCTATATGTTGTCTTCATGAATCCTTCACAGCTTCAGCTACTGTATGTGTTGTCTAGATGTATCCTTCAAGCTACAGCTATCTGTAGTCTTGATGAATGCTTCACAGCTCCAGCTATCTGTTGTCTTCATGAATCCTTCACAGCTCCAGCTACTGTATGTGTTGTCTTGATGTATCCTTCACAGCTCCAGCTATATGTTGTGTTGATGGATCTTTCACAATTCCAGCTACATGTTGTCTTGGTGAGTCATTCATATTTCCAGCTATCTGTTGTCTTTATGAATTCTTCATAGTTCCAGCTATCTGTTGTCTTGATGAATCCTTCAGAGCTCTAGCTATCTGTTGTCTTTATGAACTCTTCATAGTTCCAGCTATCTGTAGACTTGATGGATCCTTAACAACTCCAGCTATCAGCTGTAATGACGAATCTTTCACATTCCCAGCTATCTGTTGTCTTGATGAATCCTTCACAGTTCCAGCTATATTTTTATCTTGATGAATCTTTCACATTCCCAGCTATCTATTGTCTTGATGAATCCTTCACATTTCCAGCTATCTGTTGTCTTGATGAATCCTTCACAGTTCCTGATATTTGTTGTCTTGAAGAATCCTTCACAGCTCTAGCTATCTGTTGTCTTGATTAATCATTCACCTTCCCAGCTATTTGTTGTCTTGATGAATCCTTCACAGTTCCAGCTATCTGTTGTCTTGATGAATCCTTCAGAGCTCTAGCTATCTGTTGTCTTGATGTTTCTTTCACAGTTCCAGCTATCTGTTGTTTTGATGAATCTTTCACAGCTTCAGCTACTGTATGTGTTTTCTTAATGTATCATTCACAGCCACAGCTATTTGTTGTCTTGATGAATCCTTCACAGCTCCATGTCTCTGTTGTCTTGATGAATCCTTCACATTTCCAGCTATATGTTGTCTTGATGAACCCTTCAATGTTCCAGCAATCTTTTGTCTTGATGAATCTTTCACATTACCAGCTATCTGTTGTCTTGATTAATCCTTCACAGTTACAGCTATCTGTTGTCTTGATGAATCCTTCACAGTTCCTGATATTTGTTGTCTTGAAAAATCCTTCACAGCTCTAGCTATCTGTTGTCTTGATTAATCTTTCATCTTCCCAGCTATTTGTTGTCTTGATGAAATCCTTCACAGATGCAGCTATCTGTTGTCTTCATGAATCCTTCACAGCTTCAGCTACTGTATGTGTTGTCTAGATGTATCCTTTTCAGCTACAGTTATCTGTTGTCTTGATGAATCCTTCATAGCTCCAGCTATCTGTTGTCTTGATGAATCCTTCACAGCTCCAGCTATCTGTTGTCTTCATGAATCATTCATTGCTCCAGGTACTGTATGTGTTGTCTTGATGAATCCATCACAGCTCCAGCTATCTGTTGTCTTGATTAATCCTTCACAGTTCCAGCTATCTGTTGTCTTGATTAATCCCTCACAGCTCTAGCTATATGTTGTCTTGATTAATCCTTCACAGTTCCATATATCTGTTGTATTGATGAATCCTTCACATTTTCAGCTATCTGTTGTCTTGATGGATCCTTCACAGTTCCAGCTATCTGTTGTCTTGATGAATCAATCACAGCTCCAGCTATCTGTTGTCTTCATGAATCCTACACAGCTCCAGGTACTGTATGTGTTGTCTTGATGATTCCTTCACAGCTCCAGCTATCTGTTGTCTTGATGAATCCTTCACAGTTCCTGATATCTGTTGTCTTGAAGAATCCTTCACAGCTCTAGCTATCTGTTGTCTTGATGAATCCTTCACAGTTCCATCTATCTGCTGACTTGGTGAATCCTTCACAGTTCCAGGTTTATGTTGTTTTTCTGATACCTTCACAACTCCAGCTATCTGTTGTAATGATGAATCCTTCACAGCTCCAGCTACCTGTTTTCTTCTTGAATCCTTCACAATTCCAGCTACATGTTGCCTTAATGAATCCTTCACATTTCCAGCTATCTGTTGTCTTGATGGATCCATCACAGTTCCAGCTATCTGTTGTCTTCATGAATCCTTCACAGCTTCAGCTACTGTATGTGTTGTCTAGATGTATCCTTCAAGCTACAGCTATCTGTAGTCTTGATGAATGCTTCACAGCTCCAGCTATCTGTTGTCTTCATGAATCCTTCACAGCTCCAGCTACTGTATGTGTTGTCTTGATGTATCCTTCACAGCTCCAGCTATATGTTGTGTTGATGGATCTTTCACAATTCCAGCTACATGTTGTCTTGGTGAGTCATTCATATTTCAAGCTATCTGTTGTCTTTATGAATTCTTCATAGTTCCAGCTATCTGTTGTCTTGATGAATCCTTCAGAGCTCTAGCTATCTGTTGTCTTTATGAATTCTTCATAGTTCCAGCTATCTGTAGACTTGATGGATCCTTAACAACTCCAGCTATCAGCTGTAATGACGAATCGTTCACAGTTCTAGCTCTCTGTTGTCTAGATGAATCCTTTTTAGCTCCAGCTCTCTGTTGTCTTGATTAATCCTTCACATTTCCAGCTATCTGTTGTCTTGATGAATCCTTCACAGTTCCAGCTATATTTTTATCTTGATGAATCTTTCACATTCCCAGCTATCTATTGTCTTGATGAATCCTTCACAGTTCCTGATATTTGTTGTCTTGAAGAATCCTTCACAGTTCTAGCTATCTGTTGTCTTGATTAATCATTCACCTTCCCAGCTATTTGTTGTCTTGATGAATCCTTCACAGTTCCAGCTATCTGTTGTCTTGATGAATCCTTCAGAGCTCTAGCTATCTGTTGTCTTGATGTTTCTTTCACAGTTCCAGCTATCTGTTGTTTTGATGATCTTTCACAGCTTCAGCTACTGTATGTGTTTTCTTAATGTATCATTCACAGCCACAGCTATTTGTTGTCTTGATGAATCCTTCACAGCTCCATGTCTCTGTTGTCTTGATGAATCCTTCACATTTCCAGCTATATGTTGTCTTGATGAACCCTTCAATGTTCCAGCAATCTTTTGTCTTGATGAATCTTTCACATTACCTGCTATCTGTTGTCTTGATTAATCCTTCACAGTTACAGCTATCTGTTGTCTTGATGAATCCTTCACAGTTCCTGATATTTGTTGTCTTGAAAAATCCTTCACAGCTCTAGCTATCTGTTGTCTTGATTAATCTTTCATCTTCCCAGCTATTTGTTGTCTTGATGAAATCATTCACAGATGCAGCTATCTGTTGTCTTCATGAATCCTTCACAGCTTCAGCTACTGTATGTGTTGTCTAGATGTATCCCTTTCAGCTACAGTTATCTGTTGTCTTGATGAATCCTTCATAGCTCCAGCTATCTGTTGTCTTGATGGATCCTTCACAGCTCCAGCTCTCTGTTGTCTTGATGAATCCTTCACATTTCCAGTTTTATGTTGTCTTGATGAATCCTTCACAGTTCCAGCTATATTTTGTCTTGATGAATCTTTCACATTCCCAGTTATCTGTTGTCTTGATGAATCCTTCACAGTTCCAGCTATCTGTTGTCTTGATGACTACTTCAGAGCTCTAGCTATCTGTAGTCTTGATGATTCTTTCACAGTTCCAGCTATCTGTTGTTTTGATGAATCCTTCACAGCTCCAGCTATCTGTAGTCTTGATGAATCCTTCACAGTTCCAGCTATCTTTTGTCTTGATGAATCTTTCACATTCCCAGCTATCTGTTGTATTGATGAATCCTTCAACGATCCAGCTATCTGTTGTCTTCATGAATCCTTCACAGCTTAAGCTACTGTATGTGTTTTCTTAATGTATCCTTCACAGCTACAGGTATCTGTTGTCTTGATGGATTCTTCACAGTTCCAGCTATCTGTTGTCTTGATTAATCCCTCACAGCTCTAGCTATATGTTGTCTTGATTAATCCTTCACAGTTCCATCTATCTGTTGTATTGATGAATCCTTCACATTTCCAGCTATCTGTTGTCTTGATGAATCCTTCACAGCTCTAGCTATCTGTTGTCTTGATGAATCCTTCATAGTTCCAGCTATATGTTGTCTTGATGAATCCTTCACAGCTCCAGCTATCTGTTGTCTTCATGAATCATTCATTGCTCCAGGTACTGTATGTGTTGTCGTGATGAATCCATCACAGCTCCAGCTATCTGTTGTCTTGATTAATCCTTCACAGTTCCAGCTATCTGTTGTCTTGATTAATCCCTCACAGCTCTAGCTATATGTTGTCTTGATTAATCCTTCACAGTTCCATCTATCTGTTGTATTGATGAATCCTTCACATTTTCAGCTATCTGTTGTCTTGATGGATCCTTCACAGTTCCAGCTATCTGTTGTCTTGATGAATCAATCACAGCTCCAGCTATCTGTTGTCTTCATGAATCCTACACAGCTCCAGGTACTGTATGTGTTGTCTTGATGATTCCTTCACAGCTCCAGCTATCTGTTGTCTTGATGAATCCTTTACAGCTCCAGCTCTCTTTTGTCGTGATTAATCCTTCACAGTTCCAGCTATCTGTTGTCTTGATGAATCCTTCACAGTTCCTGATATCTGTTGTCTTGAAGAATCCTTCACAGCTCTAGCTATCTGTTGTCTTGATGAATCCTTCACAGTTCCATCTATCTGCTGACTTGGTGAATCCTTCACAGTTCCAGGTATATGTTGTTTTTCTGATACCTTCACAACTCCAGCTATCTGTTCTAATGATGAATCCTTCACAGCTCCAGCTACCTGTTTTCTTCTTGAATCCTTCACAACTCCAGCTACATGTTGTCTTGATGAATCCTTCACATTTCCAGCTATCTGTTGTCTTGATGAATCCTTCACAGCTCCAGCTATCTGTTGTCTTCATGAATCCTACACAGCTCCAGGTACTGTATGTGTTGTCTTGATGATTCCTTCACAGCTCCAGCTATCTGTTGTCTTGATGAATCCTTCACAGCTCCATCTATCTGCTGTCTTGATAAATCCTTCACAGCTCCAGCTATCTGTTGTGTTGATGAATCCTTCACAGTTATAGTTATCTGTTGTCTTGATGAATCCTTCACATCTCCAGCTCTCTTTTGTCTTGATGAATACTTGACAGTTCCAGCTATCTATTGTCTTGATGAATCCTTCACAGTTCCTGATACATGTTGTCTTGAAGAATCCTTCACAGCTCTAGCTATCTGTTGTCTTGATTAATCTTTCACATTCCCATCTATCTGTTGTATTGATGAATCATTCACATTTCCAGCTATCTGTTGTCTTGATGAATCCTTCACAGCTCTAGCTATCTGTTGTCTTGATGAATCCTTCATAGTTCCAGCTATCTGTTGTCTTGATGAATCCTTCACAGCTCCAGCTATCTGTTGTCTTCATGAATCATTCATTGCTCCAGGTACTGTATGTGTTGTCTTGATGAATCCATCACAGCTCCAGCTCTCTGTTGTCTTGATTAATCCTTCACAGTTCTAGCTATCTGTTGTCATGATAGATACTTCACAGCTCCAGCTTTCAATTGTCTTGATGAATCCTTCACATTTCCAGCTATCTGTTGTCTTGATGGATCCTTCACAGTTCCAGCTATCTGTTGTCTTGATGAGTCATTCACAGCTCCAGCTATCTATTGTCTTCATGAATCCTACACAGCTCCAGGTACTGTATGTGTTGTCTTGATGATTCCTTCACAGCTCCAGCTATCTGTTGTCTTGATGAATCCTTTACAGCTCCAGCTCTCTTTTGTCTTGATGAATCCTTCACAGTTCCAGCTCTCTGTTGTCTTGACGAATCCTTCACAGTTCCTGATATCTGTTGTCTTGAAGAATCCTTCACAGCTCTAGCTATCTGTTGTCTTGATGAATCCTTCACAGTTCCATCTATCTGCTGACTTGGTGAATCCTTCACAGTTCCAGGTATATGTTGTTTTTCTGATACCTTCACAACTCCAGCTATCTGTTGTAATGATGAATCCTTCACAGCTCCAGCTACTGTAGGTATTTTCTTGATGAATCCTTCACAGCTCCAGCTACCTGTTTTCTTCTTGAATCCTTCACAACTCCAGCTACATGTTGTCTTGATGAATCCTTCACATTTCCAGCTATCTGTTGTCTTGATGGATCCTTCACAGTTCCAGCTATATGTTGTCTTGATGAATCCTTCACAGCTCCAGCTATCTGTTGTCTTCATGAATCCTACACAGCTCCAGGTACTGTATGTGTTGTCTTGATGATTCCTTCACAGCTCCAGCTATCTGTTGTCCTGATGAATCCTTCACAGCTCCATCTATCTGCTGTCTTGATAAATCCTTCACAGCTCCAGCTATCTGTTGTGTTGATGAATCCTTCACAGTTGTAGTTATCTGCTGTCTTGATGAATCCTTCACATCTCCAGCTCTCTTTTGTCTTGATGAATACTTCACAGTTCCAGCAATCTATTGTCTTGATGAATCCTTCACAGTTCCTGATACATGTTGTCTTGAAGAATCCTTCACAGCTCTAGCTATCTGTTGTCTTGATGAATCCTTCACAGTTCCATCTATCTGCTGACTTGGTGAATCCTTCACAGTTCCAGGTATATGTTGTTTTTCTGATACCTTCACAACTCCAGCTATCTGTTGTAATGATGAATCCTTCACAGCTCCAGCTACTGTATGTATTTTCTTGATGAATCCTTCACAGCTCCAGCTACCTGTTTTCTTCTTGAATCCTTCACAACTCCAGCTACATGTTGTCTTGATGAATCCTTCACATTTCCAGCTATCTGTTGTCTTGATGGATCCTTCACAGTTCCAGCTATCTGTTGTCTTGATGAATCCTTCACAGCTCCATCTATCTGCTGTCTTGATAAATCCTTCACAGCTCCAGCTATCTGTTGTCTTGAAGAATCCTTCACAGCTCTAGCTATCTGTTGTCTTGATGAATCTTTCACAGTTCCATCTATCTGTTGTCTTGATGAATACTTCACCGTTCCATATATCTGTTGTCTTGATGAATCCTTCACAGCTCCAGTTATATGTTGTCTTTTTGATACCTTCACAACTCCAGCTATCTGTTGTAATGATGAATACTTCACTGCTCCAGCTACCTGTTGTCTTCTTGAATCCTTCACAACTCCAGCTACCTGTTGTCTTCTTCAATCCTTCACAACTCCAGCTACTTGTTGCCTTGATGAATCCTTCACATTTCCAGCTATCTATTGTCTTGATGGATCCTTCACTGTTCCAGCTATGTTTTGTCTTGATGAATCCTTCACATTTCCAGCTATATGTTGTCTTGATAAATCCTTTACATCTCCAGCTATCTGATGTCTTGATTGATCCTTCACAGTTCCAGCTATGTTTTGTCTTGATGAATCCTTCACATTTCCATTTATCTGTTGTCTTGATGAATCCTTCAGAGCTCTTGCTATCTGTTGTCTTGATGATTCCTTCACAGTTCCAGCTATTTGTTGATTTGATGAATCCTTCACAGCTCCAAGTCTCTTATCTTGATGAATCCTTCACATTTCCAGCTATCTGTTGTCTTGATGAATCCTTCAGCGCTCTTGCTATCTGTTGTCTTGATGATTCTTTCACAGCTCCAGCTATCTGTTATCTTGATGAATCCTTCCCATTTCCAGCTATCTGTTGTCTTAATGAATCCTTCAGAGCTCTTGCTATCTGTTGTCTTGATGATTCCTTCACAGTTCCAGCTATCTGTTGTTTTAATGAATCCTTCACAGCTCCAAGTCTCTATTGTCTTGATGAATCCTTCACATTTCCAGCTACCTGTTGTCTTCATGAATCCTTCACAGCTCCAGCTATCTGTTGTCTTGATAAATCCTTCACATTTCAAGCTCTCTGTTGTCTTCATTAGTCCTTCACAAATCCAGGTACTGTATGTGTTGTCTTGATGAATCCTTCACAGTTCTAACTATCTGTTGTCTTGATGAATCCTTCACAGCTCCAGCTCTCTGCTGTCTTGATGAATCCTTCACAACTCCAGCTCTCTGCTGTCTTGATGAATCCTTCACAGCTCCAGCTATCTGCTGTCTTGATGAATCCATCACAGCTCCAGCTCTCTGTTGTAATGATGAATCCTTCACAGCTCCAGCTACTGTGTGTGTTTTATTGATGTATCCTTCACAGGTCCAGCTATCTGTTGTCTTGATGAATCCTTCACATTTCTAGCTAGCTGTTGTCTTGATGAATCCTTCACAGCTCCAGCTCTCTGTTGTCTTGATGAATCCTTCACAACTCCAGCTCTCTGCTGTCTTGATGAATCCTTCACAGCTCCAGCTACTGATTATGTTGTCTTAATGAATCCTTCACAGCTCCAGCTTTCTGCTGTCTTGATGAATCCCTCACAGCTCCAGCTCTCTGTTGTAATGATGAATCCTTCACAGCTCCAGCTACTGTGTGTGTTTTCTTGATGTATCCTTCACAGGTCCAGCTATCTGTTGTCTTGATGAATCCTTCACAGTTCTAGCTAGCTGTTGTCTTGATGAATCCTTCACAGCTCCAGCTCTCTGTTGTCTTGATGAATCCTTCACAGCTCCAGCTCTTTTTTTGTCTTAATGAATCCTTCACAGTTCCAGCTATCTTTTGTCTTGATGAATCCTTCACAGCTCCAGCTATCTGTTTTATTCATGAATCATACACAGCTCCAGGTACAGTATGTGTTGTCTTGATGATTCCTTCATAGCTCCAGCTATCTGTTGTCTTGATGAATCCTTCACAGCTCCAGCTCTTTTTTTGTCTTGATGAATCCTTCACAGTTCCAGCTATCTGTTGTGTTGATGAATCCTTCACAGCTCCAGCTATCTGATTTATTCATGAATCCTACACAGCTCCAGGTACTGTATGTGTTGTCTTGATGATTCCTTCACAGCTCCAGCTATCTGTTGTCTCGATGAATGCTTCACAGCTCCAGCTCTCTTTTGTCTTGATAAAATCCTTCACAGATCCAGCTATCTGTTGTCTTGATGAATCCTTCACAGTTCCTGATATCTGTTGTCTTGAGAAGCCTTCACTGCTCTAGCTATCTGTTGTCTTTCTGATACTTTCACAACTCCAGCTATCTGTTGTAATGATGAATCCTTCACAGCTCCAGCTACTGTATGTGTTTTCGTGATGAATCCTTCACAGCTCCAGCTACCTGTTGTCTTCTTGAATCCTTCACAACTCCAGCTATATGTTGTCTTGATGAATCCTTTACATGTCCAGCTATCTGTTGTCTTGATGGATACTTCACAGTTCCAGCTATCTTTTGTCTTGATGAATCCTTCACATTTCCAGCTATCTGTTGTCTTGATGAATCCTTCAGAGCTCTTGCTATACGTTGTTTTGATGATTCCTTCACATTTCCTGCTATCTTTTGTCATGATGAATCCTTCACATTTCCAGCTATCTGTAGTCTTGATGAATCCTTCATAGCTCTAGCTATATTTTTTCTTGATTAATCTTTCACAGTTTTAGCTATCTGTTGTCTTCATGAATCCTTCACAGCTCCAGCTATCTGTTGTCTTGATGAATCTTTCACATTTCCAGCTATCTCTTGTCTTGATGAATCTCTCACAGCTCCAGCTCTCTGTTGTCTTCATTAGTCCTTCACAAATCCAGGTACTGTATGTGTTGTCTTGATGAATCCTTCACAGCTCCAGCTATCTGTTGTCTTGATGAATCCTTCACAGTTCTAGCTATCTGTTGTCTTGATGAATCCTTCACAGTTCTAGCTATCTGTTGTCTTGATGAATCCTTCACAGCTCCAGCTCTCTGCTGTCTTGATGAATCCTTCACATTTCCAGCTATCTGTTGTCTTGATGTATACTTTACAGTTCCAGCTATCTGTTGTCTTGATGAATCCTTCACAGCTCCAGCTATCTGTTGTCTTCATGAATCCTTCACAGCTCCAGGTACTGTATGTGTTGTGTTGATAAATCCTTCACAGCTCCAGCTATCTGTTGTCTTGATGAATCCTTCACAGCTCCAGCTATCTGTTGTCTTGATGTGTCCTTCACAGCTCCAGCTCTCTGTTGTCTTGATGAATCCTTCACATTTCCAGCTATTTGTCGTCTTGATGGATCCTTCACAGTTCCAGCTATCTGTTGTCTTGATGAATCCTTCACAGTTCCAGCTATCTGTTGTCTTGATGAATCCTTCACATCTCCAGCTATCTGTTGTCTTCATGAATCCTACACAGCTCCAGGTACTGTATGTGTTGTCTTGATGATTCTTTCACAGCTCCAGCTATCTGTTGTCTTGATGAATCCTTCACAGTTCCTTATATCTGTTGTCTTGAAGAATCCTTCACAGCTCTAGCTATCTGTTGTCTTGATGAATCCTTCACAGTTCCATCTATCTGTTGTCTTGATGAATCCTTCACAGTTCCATCTATCTGTTGTCTTGATGAATCCTTTACAGCTCCAGTTATATGTTGTCTTTCTGATACCTTCACAACTCAAGCTATCTGTTGTAATGATGAATCCTTCACACCTCCAGCTACTGTATGTGTTTTCTTGATGAATCATTCACAGCTCCAGCTACCTGTTGTCTTCTTGAATCCTTCACATCTCCAGCTATATGTTGTCTTGATGAATCCTTCACAGTTCCAGCTATCTGTTGTCTTGATGAATCCTTCACAGCTCCAGCTATCTGTTGTCTTCATGAATCCTACACAGCTCCAGGTACTGTATGTGTTGTCTTGGTGATTCCTTCACAGCTCCAGCTATCTGTTGTCTCGATGAATCCTTCACAGTTCCTGCTATCTATTGTCTTGATGAATCCTTCACATTTCCAGCTACCTGTTGTCTTCATGAATCCTTCACAGCTCCAGCTATCTGTTGTCTTGATGAATCCTTCGCAGTTCTAGCTATCTGTTGTCTTGATGAATCCTTCACAGCTCCAGCTCTCTGCTGTCTTGATGAATCCTTCACATTTCCAGCTATCTGTTGTCTTGATGTATACTTTACAGTTCCAGCTATCTGTTGTCTTGATGTTTACTTTACAGTTCCAGCTATCTGTTGTCTTGATGAATCCTTCACAGCTCCAGCTACTGTATTTGTTTTCTTGATGAATCCTTCGCAGCACCAGCTATGTCTTGTCTTGATGAATCCTTCACATTTCCAGCTACCTGTTGTCTTCATGAATCCTTCACAGCTCCAGCTATCTGTTGTCTTGATGAATCCTTCACAGCTCCAGCTCTCTGCTGTCTTGATGAATCCTTCACATTTCCAGCTATCTGTTGTCTTGATGTATACTTTACAGTTCCAGCTATCTGTTGTCTTGATGTATACTTTACAGTTCCAGCTATCTGTTGTCTTGATGAATCCTTCACAGCTCCAGCTGTCTGTTGTCTTCATGAATCCTTCACAGCTCCAGGTTATGTATGTGTTGTGTTGATAAATCCTTCACAGCTCCAGCTATCTGTGTCTTGATGAATCCTTCACAGCTCCAGGTTATGTATGTGTTGTCTTGATGAATCTTTCACAGCTCCAGCTCTCTTTTCTCTTGATGAAATCCTTCACAGTTCCAGATATCTGTTGTCTTGATGAATCCTTCACAGTTCCTTATATCTGCTGTATTGAAGAATCCTTCACAGCTCTAGCTATCTGTTGTCTTGATGATTCCTTCACAGTTCCATCTATCTGTTGTCTTGATGAATCCTTCGCAGCTCCACTTATATGTTGTCTTTCTCATACCTTCACAACACCAGCTATCTATTGTAATGATGCATCCTTCACAGCTCCAGCTACTGTATGTGTTTTCTTGATGACATTTTCAAAGCACCAGCTATGTCTTGTCTTGATGAATCCTTCACAGCTCCAGCTCTCTGTTGTCTTGATGAATCCTTCACATTTCCAGCTATCTGTTGTCTTGATGAATCTTTCACATTTCCAGCTATCTCTTGTCTTGATGAATCTCTCACAGCTCCAGCTCTCTGTTGTCTTCATTAGTCCTTCACAAATCCAGGTACTGTATGTGTTGTCTTGATGAATCCTTCACAGCTCCAGCTATCTGTTGTCTTGATGAATCCTTCACAGTTCTAGCTATCTGTTGTCTTGATGAATCCTTCACAGTTCTAGCTATCTGTTGTCTTGATGAATCCTTCACAGCTCCAGCTCTCTGCTGTCTTGATGAATCCTTCACATTTCCAGCTATCTGTTGTCTTGATGTATACTTTACAGTTCCAGCTATCTGTTGTCTTGATGAATCCTTCACAGCTCCAGCTATCTGTTGTCTTCATGAATCCTTCACAGCTCCAGGTACTGTATGTGTTGTGTTGATAAATCCTTCACAGCTCCAGCTATCTGTTGTCTTGATGAATCCTTCACAGCTCCAGCTATCTGTTGTCTTGATGTGTCCTTCACAGCTCCAGCTCTCTGTTGTCTTGATGAATCCTTCACATTTCCAGCTATTTGTCGTCTTGATGGATCCTTCACAGTTCCAGCTATCTGTTGTCTTGATGAATCCTTCACAGTTCCAGCTATCTGTTGTCTTGATGAATCCTTCACATCTCCAGCTATCTGTTGTCTTCATGAATCCTACACAGCTCCAGGTACTGTATGTGTTGTCTTGATGATTCTTTCACAGCTCCAGCTATCTGTTGTCTTGATGAATCCTTCACAGTTCCTTATATCTGTTGTCTTGAAGAATCCTTCACAGCTCTAGCTATCTGTTGTCTTGATGAATCCTTCACAGTTCCATCTATCTGTTGTCTTGATGAATCCTTCACAGTTCCATCTATCTGTTGTCTTGATGAATCCTTTACAGCTCCAGTTATATGTTGTCTTTCTGATACCTTCACAACTCAAGCTATCTGTTGTAATGATGAATCCTTCACACCTCCAGCTACTGTATGTGTTTTCTTGATGAATCATTCACAGCTCCAGCTACCTGTTGTCTTCTTGAATCCTTCACATCTCCAGCTATATGTTGTCTTGATGAATCCTTCACAGTTCCAGCTATCTGTTGTCTTGATGAATCCTTCACAGCTCCAGCTATCTGTTGTCTTCATGAATCCTACACAGCTCCAGGTACTGTATGTGTTGTCTTGGTGATTCCTTCACAGCTCCAGCTATCTGTTGTCTCGATGAATCCTTCACAGTTCCTGCTATCTATTGTCTTGATGAATCCTTCACATTTCCAGCTACCTGTTGTCTTCATGAATCCTTCACAGCTCCAGCTATCTGTTGTCTTGATGAATCCTTCGCAGTTCTAGCTATCTGTTGTCTTGATGAATCCTTCACAGCTCCAGCTCTCTGCTGTCTTGATGAATCCTTCACATTTCCAGCTATCTGTTGTCTTGATGTATACTTTACAGTTCCAGCTATCTGTTGTCTTGATGTTTACTTTACAGTTCCAGCTATCTGTTGTCTTGATGAATCCTTCACAGCTCCAGCTACTGTATTTGTTTTCTTGATGAATCCTTCGCAGCACCAGCTATGTCTTGTCTTGATGAATCCTTCACATTTCCAGCTACCTGTTGTCTTCATGAATCCTTCACAGCTCCAGCTATCTGTTGTCTTGATGAATCCTTCACAGCTCCAGCTCTCTGCTGTCTTGATGAATCCTTCACATTTCCAGCTATCTGTTGTCTTGATGTATACTTTACAGTTCCAGCTATCTGTTGTCTTGATGTATACTTTACAGTTCCAGCTATCTGTTGTCTTGATGAATCCTTCACAGCTCCAGCTGTCTGTTGTCTTCATGAATCCTTCACAGCTCCAGGTTATGTATGTGTTGTGTTGATAAATCCTTCACAGCTCCAGCTATCTGTGTCTTGATGAATCCTTCACAGCTCCAGGTTATGTATGTGTTGTCTTGATGAATCTTTCACAGCTCCAGCTCTCTTTTCTCTTGATGAAATCCTTCACAGTTCCAGATATCTGTTGTCTTGATGAATCCTTCACAGTTCCTTATATCTGCTGTATTGAAGAATCCTTCACAGCTCTAGCTATCTGTTGTCTTGATGATTCCTTCACAGTTCCATCTATCTGTTGTCTTGATGAATCCTTCGCAGCTCCACTTATATGTTGTCTTTCTCATACCTTCACAACACCAGCTATCTATTGTAATGATGCATCCTTCACAGCTCCAGCTACTGTATGTGTTTTCTTGATGACATTTTCAAAGCACCAGCTATGTCTTGTCTTGATGAATCCTTCACAGCTCCAGCTCTCTGTTGTCTTGATGAATCCTTCACATTTCCAGCTATCTGTTGTCTTGATGAATCCTTCACAGTTCCAGCTATCTGTTGTCTTGATGAATCCTTCACAGCTCCAGCTATCTGTTGTCTTCATGAATCCTACACAGCTCCAGGTACTGTATGTGTTGTCTTGGTGATTCCTTCACAGCTCCAGCTGTCTGTTGTCTTCAAGAATTATTCACTGTTCCAGGTTCTGTATGTGTTGTGTTGATAAATCCTTCACAGCCCCAGCGATCTGTTGTCTTGATGAATCCTTCACAGCTCCAGGTACTTTATGTTTTTTCTTGATGAATCCTTCACAGCTCCAGCTCTCTGTTGTCTTGATGAATCCTTCACATTTCCAGCTGTCTGTTGTCTTGATGAATCCTTCACAGTTCCAGCTATCTGTTGTCTTGATGAATCCTTCACAGCTCCAGCTATCTGTTGTCTTCATGAATCCTACACAGCTCCAGGTACTGTATGTGTTGTCTTGGTGATTCCTTCACAGCTCCAGCTATCTGTTGTCTCGATGAATCCTTCAAAGCTCCAGCTCTCTTTTGTCTTGATGAAATCCTTCACAGTTCCAGCTATCTGTTGTCTTAATGAATCCTTCACAGTTCCTGATATCTTTTGTCTTGAAGAATCCTTCACAGCTCTAGCTATCTGTTGTCTTGATGAATCCTTCACAGTTCCATCTATCTGTTGTCTTGATGAATCCTTCACAGTTCCATCTATCTGTTGTCTTGATGAATCCTTTACAGCTCCAGTTATATGTTGTCTTTCTGATACCTTCACAACTCAAGCTATCTGTTGTAATGATGAATCCTTCACACCTCCAGCTACTGTATGTGTTTTCTTGATGAATCATTCACAGCTCCAGCTACCTGTTGTCTTCTTGAATCCTTCACATCTCCAGCTATATGTTGTCTTGATGAATCCTTTACATGTCCAGCTATCTGTTGTCTTGATGGATCCTTCACAGTTCCAGCTATCTTTTGTCTTGATGAATCCTTCACATTTCCAGCTATCTGTTGTCTTGATGAATCCTTCAGAGTGCTAGCTATCTCTTGTCTTGATGAATCCTTCACAGTTCTAGCTATCTGTTGTCTTCATGAATCCTTCACAGCGCCAGCTATCTGTTGTCTTGATAAATCCTTCACAGCTCATGCTATCTGTTGCATTCATCGGTCCTTCAGAGCTCCAGCTACTGTATGTGTTATCTTGATGAATCCTTCACAGCTCCTGCTATCTTTTTTCTTGACAAATCCTTCACAGCTCCAGCTATCAGTTGTCTTGATGAAACCTTCACTGCTCCAGCTACCTGTTGTCTTCTTGAATCCTTCACAACTCCAGCTCTCTGTTGTCTTGATGAATCCTTCACATTTCCAGCTATTTGTCGTCTTGATGGATCCTTCACAGTTCCAGCTATCTGTTGTTTTGATGAATCCCTCACGGCTCCAGCTATCTGTTGTCTTGATGAATCCTTCACAGCTCCAGCTATCTGTTGTCTTGATAAATCCTTCACATCTCCAGCTATATCTTGTCTTGATGAAACCTTCACAACTCCAGCTATCTGTTGTCTTGAAGAATCCTTCACAGCTCCAGCTATCTGTTGCCTTCATGAGTCCTTCAAAGCTGCATTTACTCTATGTGTTGTCTTGATGAATCCTTCACAGCTCCAGCTATCTGTTGTCTTGATGAATTCATCACATTTCCAGCTACCTGTTGTCTTCATGAATCCTTCACAGCTCCAGCTATCTGTTGTCTTGATGAATCCTTCGCAGTTCTAGCTATCTGTTGCCTTGATGAATCCTTCACAGCTCCAGCTCTCTGCTGTCTTGATGAATCCTTCACATTTCCAGCTATCTGTTGTCTTGATGTATACTTTACAGTTCCAGCTATCTGTTGTCTTTATGTATACTTTACAGTTCCAGCTACCTGTTGTCTTGATGAATCCTTCACAGCTCCAGCTGTCTGTTGTCTTCGTGAATCCTTCACAGCTCCAGGTTCTGTACGTGTTGTGTTGATAAATCCTTCACATCTACAGCTATATCTTGTCTTGATGAAACCTTCACAACTCCAGCTATCTGTTGTCTTGAAGAATCCTTCAAGCTCCAGCTATCTGATGCCTTCATGAGTCCTTCAAAGCTGCAGCTACTGTATGTGTTGTCTTGATTAATCCTTCACAGCTCCAGCTATCTGTTGTCTTGATGAATCCTTCACATTTCCAGCTACCTGTTGTCTTCATGAATCCTTCACAGCTCCAGCTATCTGTTGTCTTGATGAATCCTTCGCAGTTCTAGATATCTGTTGTCTTGATGAATCCTTCACAGCTCCAGCTCTCTGCTGTCTTGATGAATCCTTCACATTTCCAGCTATCTGTTGTCTTGATGTATACTTACTGTTCCAGCTATCTGTTGTCTTGATGTATACTTTACAGCTCCAGCTCTCTGCTGTCTTGATGAATCCTTCATATTTCCAGCTATCTGTTGTCTTGATGTATACTTACAGTTCCAGCTATCTGTTGTCTTGATGTATACTTTACAGTTCCAGCTATCTGTTGTCTTGATGAATCCTTCACAGCTCCAGCTGTCTGTTGTCTTCATGAATCCTTCACAGCTCCAGGTTCTGTATGTGTTGTGTTGATAAATCCTTCACAGCTCCAGCTATCTGTTGTTTTGATGAATCCTTCACAGCTCCAGCTATCTGTTGTCTTGATAAATTCTTCACAGCTCCAGCTATCTGTTGTCTTCATGAATCCTTCACAGCTCCAGGTACTTTATGTTTTTTCTTGATGAATCCTTCACAGCTCCAGCTCTCTGTTGTCTTGATGAATCCTTCACAATTCTATCGATCTGTCGTCTTGATGGATCCTTCACAGTTCCAGCGTTCTGTTGTCTTAATGAATCCTTCACAGCTCCAGCTCTCTGTTGTCTTGATGAATCCTTCAAATGTCCAGCTATCTGTTGTCTTGATGAATCCTTCACAGTTCCAGCTATCTGTTGTCATGATGAATCCTTCAAAGCTCCAGCTCTCTGTTGTCTTGATGAATTCTTCAAATTTCCAGCTATCTGTTGTCTTGATGAATCCTTCACAGTTCCAGCTATCTGTTGTCTTGATGAATCCTTCACAGCTCCAGCTATCTGTTGTCTTCATGAATCCTTCACAGCTCCAGGTACTTTATGTTTTTTCTTGATGAATCCTTCACAGCTCCAGCTCTCTGTTGTCTTGATGAATCCTTCACAATTATATCTATCTGTCGTCTTGATGGATCCTTCACAGTTCCAGCGTTCTGTTGTCTTGATGAATCCTTCACAGCTCCAGCTCTCTGTTGTCTTGATGAATCCTTCAAATTTCCAGCTATGTGTTGTCTTGGTGATTCCTTCACAGCTCCAGCTATCTGTTGTCTCAATGCATCCTTCACAGCTCCAGCTCTTTTTGTCTTGATGAAATCCTTCACAGTTCCAGCTATCTGTTGTCTTGATGAATCATTCACAGTTCCTCATATCTGTTGTCTTGAATAATCCTTCACAGCTCTAGCTATCTGTTGTCTTGATGAATCCTTCACAGTTCCATCTATCTGTTGTCTTGATGAATCCTTCACAGTTCCATCTATCTGTTGTTTGATGAATCCTTTACAGCTCCAGTTATTTGTTGTCTTTCTGATACCTTCACAACTCAAGCTATCTGTTGTAATGATGAATCCTTCACAGCTCCAGCTACTGTATTTGTTTTCTTGATGAATCCTTCACAGCTCCAGCTACCTGTTGTCTTCTTGAATCCTTCACAACTCCAGCAATATGTTGTCTTGATGAATCCTTTACATGTCCAGCTACCTGTTGTCTTGATGGATCCTTCACATTTCCAGCTTTCTGTTGTCTTGATGAATCCTTCAGAGTGCTAGCTATCTCTTGTCTTGATGAATCCTTCACAGTTCTAGCTATCTGTTGTCTTCATGAATCCTTCACAGCTCCAGCTATCTGTAGTCTTGATAAATCCTTCACAGCTCCAGCTATCTGTTGCCTTCATGAGTCCTTCAAAGCTTCAGCTACTGTATGTGTTGTCTTGATGAATCCTACACAGCTCCAGCTATCTGTTGTCTTGATGAATCCTTCACATTTCCAGCTATCTATTGTCTTGATGAATCCCTCACAGCTCCAGCTATCTGTTGTCTTGATGAATCCTTCACATTTCCAGCTATCTATTGTCTTGATAAATCCTTCACAGCTCCAGCTATCTGTTGTCTTGATGAATCCTTCACAGCTCCAGCTATCTGTTGTCTTGATAAATCCTTAACATCTCCAGCTATATCTTGTCTTGATGAAATCTTCACAACTCCAGCTATCTGTTGTCTTGAAGAATCCTTCACAGCTCCAGCTATCTGTTGCCTTCATGAGTCCTTCAAAGCTGCAGCTACTGTATGTGTTGTCTTGATGAATCCCTCACAGCTCCAGCTATCTGTTGTATTCTTGAATCCTTCACAGCTCCTGGAACTGTATGTGTTGTCTTGATAAATCCTTCACAGCTCCAGCTATCTGTTGTCTTGATGAAACCTTCACAGCTCCAGCTATCTGTTGTCTTGATGAGTCCCTCACAGCTTCAGCTACTGTATCTGTTGTCTTGATGAATCCTTCACAGCTACAGATGTATAATGTCTTGATGAGTCCTTCACTGCTCCAGCTACTCTATCTGTTGTCTTGATGAATCCTTCACAGCTCCAGATGTATGTTGTCTTGATTTATCAATCACAGCTCCAGCTATCTGTTGTCTTCATTAATCCGTCACATCTCTAGCTATAACTTGTCTTGATGAAACCTTCACAACTCCAGCTATCTGTTGTAATGATGAATCCTTCATATTTCCAGCTACATGTTGTCTTCATGAATCCTTCACAGTTCCAGCTATCTGTTGTCTTGATGAATCCTTCAGACCTCTAGCTATCTGTTGTCTTGATGAATCTTTCACAGTTCCAGCTATCTGTTGTTTTGATGAATCCTTCACAGTTCCAAGTCTATGTTGTCTTGATGAATCCTTCACATTTCGAGCTACCTGTTATCTTCATGAATCCTTCACAGTTCCAGATATCTGTTGTCTTGATGAATCCTTCAGAGCTCTAGCTATCTGTTGTCTTGATGAATCTTTCACAGTTCCAGCTATCTGTTGTTTTGATGAATCCTTCACAGCTCCAGCTATATTTTTTCTTGACGAATCCTTCACAGCTCCAGCTATCTTTTGTCTTGACGAATCCTTCACAGCTCCAGCTATCAGTTGTCTTGATGAAACCTTCACAGCTCCAGCTATCTGTTGTCTTGATGAGTCCCTCACAGCTCCAGCTACTGTATCTGTTGTCTTGATGAATCCTTCACAGCTACAGATGTATAATGTCTTGGTGAATCCTTCACTGCTCCAGCTACTCTATTTGTTGTCTTGATGAATCCTTCACAGCTCCAGCTATCTGTTGTCTTCATTAATCTGTCACATCTCTAGCTATATCTTGTCTTGATAAAATCTTCACAACTCCAGCTATGTGTTGTAATGATGAATCCTTCACATTTCCAGCTACCTGTTGTCTTCATGAATCCTTCACAGTTCCAGCTATCTGTTGTCTTGATGAATCCTTCAGAGCTCTAGCTATCTGTTGTCTTGATGTATACTTTACAGTTCCAGCTATCTGTTGTCTTGATGAATCCTTCACAGCTCCAGCTGTCTGTTGTCTTCATGAATCCTTCACAGCTCCAGGTTCTGAATGTGTTGTGTTGATAAATCCTTCACAGCTTCAGCTATCTTTTGTCTTGATGAATCCTTCACAGCTCCAGCTATATGTTGTCTTGATAAATCCTTCACAGCTCCAGCTATCTGTTGTCTTCATGAATCCTTCACAGCTCCAGGTACTTTATGTTTTTTCTTGATGAATCCTTCACAGCTCCAGCTATCTGTTGTCTTGATGAATCCTTCACAGTTCTACCTATCTGTTGTCTTGATGAATCCTTAACAGCTCCAGCTGTCTGTTGTCTTCATGAATCCTTCACAGCTCCAGGTTCTGTATGTGTTGTGTTGAGAAATCCTTCACAGCTCCAGCTATCTGTTGTCTTGATGAATCCTTCACAGCTCCAGCTATATGTTGTCTTGATAAAACCTTCATAGCTCCAGCTATCTGTCATCTTGATGGATCATTCACAGTTCCAGCTATCTGTTGTCTTGATGAATCCTTCACAGCTCCAGCTCTCTGTTGTCTTGATGAATCCTTCACATTTCCAGCTATCTGTTGTCTTGATGAATCCTTCACAGTTCCAGCTATCTGTTGTCTTGATGAATCCTTCACAGCTCCAGCTATCTGTTGTCTTCATGAATCCTACACAGCTCCAGATACTGTATGTGTTGTCTTGATGATTCCTTCACATTTCCAGCTATCTGTTGTCTCGATGAATCCTTCACAGCTCCAGCTCTCTTTTGTCTTGATGAAAATCCTTCACAGTTCCAGCTATCTGTTGTCTTGAAGAATCCTTCACAGCTCTAGCTATCTGTTGTCTTGATGAATCCTTCACAATCCCATCTATCTGTTGTCTTGATGAATCTTTCACAGCTCCAGTTATTTGTTGTCATTCTGATACCTTCACAACTCAAGCTATCTGTTGTAATGATGAATGCTTCACAGCTCCAGCTACTGTTTGTGTTTTCTTGAAGAATCCTTCACAGCTCCAGCTACCTGTTGTCTTCTTGAATCCTTCACAACTCCAGCTATATGTTGTCTTGATTAATCCTTTACATGTCCAGCTACCTGTTGTCTTGATGGATCCTTCACAGTTCCAGCTATCTTTTGTCTTGATGAATCCTTCACATTTCCAGCTATCTGTTGTTTTGATGAATCCTTCAGAGCGCTAGCTATCTCTTGTCGTGATGAATCCTTCACAGTTCTAGCTATCTGTTGTCTTCATGAATCCTTCACAGCTCCAGCTATCTGTTTTCTTGATAAATCCTTCACAGCTCCAGCTATCTGTTGCATTCATCAGTCCTTCAGAGCTCCAGCTACTGTATGTGTTGTCTTGATGAATCCTTCACAGCTCCATCTATCTGTTGTGTTGATGAGTCACATCTCCAGCTACTGTTTATGTTGTCTTGATGAATCCTTCACATCTCCAGCTATCTGTTGTCTTGATTAATCCTTCACTGCTCCAGATGTCTGTTGTCTTCATGAAGCCTTCACAGCTCCAGGTTCTGTATGTGTTGTGTTGATAAATCCTTCACAGCTTCAGCTATCTTTTGTCTTGATGAATCCTTCACAGCTCCAGCTATATGTTGTCTTGATAAATCCTTCACAGCTCCAGCTATCTGTTGTTTTCATGAATCCTTCACAACTCCAGCTATCTGTTGTCTTGATGAATTCTTCACAGTTCTACCTATCTGTTGTCTTGATGAATCCTTCACAGCTCCAGCTGTCTGTTGTCTTCATGAATCCTTCACAGCTCCAGGTTCTGTATGTGTTGTGTTGAGAAATCCTTCACATCTCCAGCTATCTGTTGTCTTGATGAATCCTTCACAGCTCCAGCTATATGTTGTCTTGATAAATCCTTCACAGCTCCAGCTATCTGTCATCTTGATGGATCATTCACAGTTCCAGCTATCTGTTGTCTTGATGAATCCTTCACAGCTCCAGCTCTCTGTTGTCTTGATGAATCCTTCACATTTCCAGCTATCTGCTGTCTTGATGAATCCTTCACAGTTCCAGCTATATGTTGTCTTGATGAATCCTTCAGACCTCTAGCTATCTGTTGTCTTGATGAATCTTTCACAGTTCCAGCTATCTGTTGATTTGATGAATCCTTCACAGCTCCAAGTCTTTTGTCTTGATGAATCTTTCACATTTCCAGCTACCTGTTGTCTTCATGAATCCTTCACAGTTCGAGCTATCTGTTGTCTTGATGAATCCTTCAGAGCTCTAGCTATCTGTTGTCTTGATGAATCCTTCACAGCTCCAGCTATCTTTTGTCTTGACGAATCCTTCACAGCTCCAGCTATCAGTTGTCTTGATGAAACCTTCACAGCTCCAGCTATCTGTTGTCTTGATGAGTCCCTCAGAGCTCCAGCTACTGTATCTGTTGTCTTGATGAATCCTTCACAGCTACAGATGTATAATGTCTTGGTGAATCCTTCACTGCTCCAGCTACTCTATTTGTTGTCTTGATGAATCCTTCACAGCTCCAGCTATCTGTTGTCTTCATTAATCTGTCACATCTCTAGCTATATCTTGTCTTGATAAAATCTTCACAACTCCAGCTATGTGTTGTAATGATGAATCCTTCACATTTCCAGCTACCTGTTGTCTTCATGAATCCTTCACAGTTCCAGCTATCTGTTGTCTTGATGAATCCTTCAGAGCTCTAGCTATCTGTTGTCTTGATGTATACTTTACAGTTCCAGCTATCTGTTGTCTTGATGAATCCTTCACAGCTCCAGCTGTCTGTTGTCTTCATGAATCCTACACAGCTCCAGATACTGTATGTGTTGTCTTGATGATTCCTTCACATTTCCAGCTATCTGTTGTCTCGATGAATCCTTCACAGCTCCAGCTCTCTTTTGTCTTGATGAAAATCCTTCACAGTTCCAGCTATCTGTTGTCTTGAAGAATCCTTCACAGCTCTAGCTATCTGTTGTCTTGATGAATCCTTCAC
Source organism: Coregonus lavaretus (assembly GCF_964263955.1). Classification (NCBI taxonomy): domain Eukaryota; kingdom Metazoa; phylum Chordata; class Actinopteri; order Salmoniformes; family Salmonidae; genus Coregonus; species Coregonus lavaretus. The sequence continues at coordinate 55,139 of NW_028156608.1, forward strand.
AATCCCATCTATCTGTTGTCTTGATGAATCTTTCACAGCTCCAGTTATTTGTTGTCATTCTGATACCTTCACAACTCAAGCTATCTGTTGTAATGATGAATGCTTCACAGCTCCAGCTACTGTTTGTGTTTTCTTGAAGAATCCTTCACAGCTCCAGCTACCTGTTGTCTTCTTGAATCCTTCACAACTCCAGCTATATGTTGTCTTGATTAATCCTTTACATGTCCAGCTACCTGTTGTCTTGATGGATCCTTCACAGTTCCAGCTATCTTTTGTCTTGATGAATCCTTCACATTTCCAGCTATCTGTTGTTTTGATGAATCCTTCAGAGCGCTAGCTATCTCTTGTCGTGATGAATCCTTCACAGTTCTAGCTATCTGTTGTCTTCATGAATCCTTCACAGCTCCAGCTATCTGTTTTCTTGATAAATCCTTCACAGCTCCAGCTATCTGTTGCATTCATCAGTCCTTCAGAGCTCCAGCTACTGTATGTGTTGTCTTGATGAATCCTTCACAGCTCCATCTATCTGTTGTGTTGATGAGTCACATCTCCAGCTACTGTTTATGTTGTCTTGATGAATCCTTCACATCTCCAGCTATCTGTTGTCTTGATTAATCCTTCACTGCTCCAGATGTCTGTTGTCTTCATGAATCCTTCACAGCTCCAGGTTCTGTATGTGTTGTGTTGATAAATCCTTCACAGCTTCAGCTATCTTTTGTCTTGATGAATCCTTCACAGCTCCAGCTATATGTTGTCTTGATAAATCCTTCACAGCTCCAGCTATCTGTTGTTTTCATGAATCCTTCACAACTCCAGCTATCTGTTGTCTTGATGAATCCTTCACAGTTCTACCTATCTGTTGTCTTGATGAATCCTTCACAGCTCCAGCTGTCTGTTGTCTTCATGAATCCTTCACAGCTCCAGGTTCTGTATGTGTTGTGTTGAGAAATCCTTCACATCTCCAGCTATCTGTTGTCTTGATGAATCCTTCACAGCTCCAGCTATATGTTGTCTTGATAAATCCTTCACAGCTCCAGCTATCTGTCATCTTGATGGATCATTCACAGTTCCAGCTATCTGTTGTCTTGATGAATCCTTCACAGCTCCAGCTCTCTGTTGTCTTGATGAATCCTTCACATTTCCAGCTATCTGCTGTCTTGATGAATCCTTCACAGTTCCAGCTATATGTTGTCTTGATGAATCCTTCAGACCTCTAGCTATCTGTTGTCTTGATGAATCTTTCACAGTTCCAGCTATCTGTTGATTTGATGAATCCTTCACAGCTCCAAGTCTTTTGTCTTGATGAATCTTTCACATTTCCAGCTACCTGTTGTCTTCATGAATCCTTCACAGTTCGAGCTATCTGTTGTCTTGATGAATCCTTCAGAGCTCTAGCTATCTGTTGTCTTGATGAATCCTTCACAGCTCCAGCTATCTTTTGTCTTGACGAATCCTTCACAGCTCCAGCTATCAGTTGTCTTGATGAAACCTTCACAGCTCCAGCTATCTGTTGTCTTGATGAGTCCCTCAGAGCTCCAGCTACTGTATCTGTTGTCTTGATGAATCCTTCACAGCTACAGATGTATAATGTCTTGGTGAATCCTTCACTGCTCCAGCTACTCTATTTGTTGTCTTGATGAATCCTTCACAGCTCCAGCTATCTGTTGTCTTCATTAATCTGTCACATCTCTAGCTATATCTTGTCTTGATAAAATCTTCACAACTCCAGCTATGTGTTGTAATGATGAATCCTTCACATTTCCAGCTACCTGTTGTCTTCATGAATCCTTCACAGTTCCAGCTATCTGTTGTCTTGATGAATCCTTCAGAGCTCTAGCTATCTGTTGTCTTGATGTATACTTTACAGTTCCAGCTATCTGTTGTCTTGATGAATCCTTCACAGCTCCAGCTGTCTGTTGTCTTCATGAATCCTTCACAGCTCCAGGTTCTGAATGTGTTGTGTTGATAAATCCTTCACAGCTTCAGCTATCTTTTGTCTTGATGAATCCTTCACAGCTCCAGCTATATGTTGTCTTGATAAATCCTTCACAGCTCCAGCTATCTGTTGTCTTCATGAATCCTTCACAGCTCCAGGTACTTTATGTTTTTTCTTGATGAATCCTTCACAGCTCCAGCTATATGTTGTCTTGATAAAACCTTCATAGCTCCAGCTATCTGTCATCTTGATGGATCATTCACAGTTCCAGCTATCTGTTGTCTTGATGAATCCTTCACAGCTCCAGCTCTCTGTTGTCTTGATGAATCCTTCACATTTCCAGCTATCTGTTGTCTTGATGAATCCTTCACAGTTCCAGCTATCTGTTGTCTTGATGAATCCTTCACAGCTCCAGCTATCTGTTGTCTTCAAGAATCCTACACAGCTCCAGGTACTGTATGTGTTGTCTTGATGATTCTTTCACATTTCCAGCTATCTGTTGTCTCGATGAATCCTTCACAGCTCTAGCTATCTGTTGTCTTGATGAATCCTTCACAATTCCAGCTATCTGTTGTCTTGATGAATCCTTCACAGTTCCAGCTATCTGTTGTCTTGAAGAATCCTTCACAATTCTAGCTATCTGTTGTCTTGATGAATCCTTCACAATTCCATCTATCTGTTGTCTTGATGAATCTTTCACAGCTCCAGTTATTTGTTGTCTTTCTGATATCTTCACAACTCAAGCTATCTGTTGTAATGATGAAATCCTTCACAGCTCCAGCTACTGTTTGTGTTTTCTTGAAGAATCCTTCACAGCTCCAGCTACTTGTTGTCTTCTTGAATCCTTCACAACTCCAGCTATATGTTGTCTTGATTAATCCTTTACATGTCCAGCTACCTGTTGTCTTGATGGATCCTTCACAGTTCCAGCTATCTTTTGTCTTGATGAATCCTTCACATTTCCAGCTATCTGTTGTTTTGATTAATCCTTCAGCGCGCTAGCTATCTCTTGTCGTGATGAATCCTTCACAGTTCTAGCTATCTGTTGTCTTCATGAATCCTTCACAGCTCCAGCTATCTGTTTTCTTGATAAATCCTTCACAGCTCCAGCTATCTGTTGCATTCATCGGTCCTTCAGAGCTCCAGCTACTGTATGTATTGTCTTGATGAATCCTTCACAGCTCCTGCTATCTTTTTTATTGACGAATCCTTCACAGCTCCAGCTATCAGTTGTCTTGATGAAACCTTCACACCTCCATCTATCTGTTGTGTTGATGAGTCACATCTCCAGCTACTGTTTATGTTGTCTCGATGAATCCTTCACATCTCCAGCTATCTGTTGTCTTGATTAATCCTTCACAGCTCCAGTTATATGTTGTCTTTCTGAAACATTCACAACTCCAGCTATCTGTTGTAATTATGAATCCTTCACTGCTCCAGCTACCTGTTGTCTTCTTGAATCCTTCACAACTCCAGCTAAATGGTGTCTTGATGATTCCTTCACAATTCCAGCTATCTGTTGTTTTGATTAAATCCTTCACTGCTCCAGCTACCTGTTGTCTTGATGAAACCTTCACAACTCCAGCTATCTGTTGTCTTGAAGAATCCTTCACAGCTCCAGCTATCTGTTGCCTTCATGAATCCTTCACAGCTCCAGCTATCTGTTGTCTTGATAAATCCTTCACATCTCCAGCTATATCTTGTCTTGATGAAACCTTCACAACTCCAGTTATCTGTTGTCTTGAAGAACCCTTCACAGCTCCAGCTATATGTTGCCTTCATGAGTCCTTCAAAGCTGCAGCTACTGTATGTGTTGTCTTGATTAATCCTTCACAGCTCCAGCTATCTTTTTTCTTGACGAATTCTTCACAGCTCCAGCTATCTTTTGTCTTGACGAATCCTTCACAGCTCCAGCTCTCAGTTGTCTTGATGAAACCTTCACAGCTCCAGCTATCTGTTGTCTTGATGAGTCCCTCACAGCTCCAGCTACTGTATCTTTTGTCTTGATGAATCCTTCACAGCTCCAGATGTATAATGTCTTGATGGTACTTCACAGCTCCAGCTACTCTATCTGTTGTCTTGATGAATCATTCAAAGCTCCAGATGTATGTTGTCTTGATTTATCATTCACAGCTCCAGCTATCTGTTGTCTTCATTAATCCGTTACATCTCTAGCTATATCTTGTCTTGATGAAACGTTCACAACACCAGCTATCTGTTGTAATGATGAATCCTTCACATTTCCAGCTACATGTTGTCTTCATGAATCCTTCACAGTTCCAGCTATCTGTTGTCTTGATGAATCCTTCAGAGCTCTAGCTATCTGTTGTCTTGATGAATCTTTCAAAGTTCCAGCAATCTGTTGTCTTTATAGATCCTTCACAGTTCCAGCTATATGTTGTCTTGATGAATCCTTCAGAGCTCCTGCTATCTGTTGTCTTGATGAATCTTTCACAGTTCCAGCTATCTATTGTTTTGATGAAACCTTCACAGCTCCAAGTCTCTGTTGCCTTGATGAATCCTTCACATTTCCAGCTACCTGTTGTCTTCATGAATCCTTCACAGTTCCAGCTATCTGTTGTCTTGATGAATCCTTCAGAGCTCTAGCTATCTATTGTCTTGATGAATCTTTCACAGTTCCAGCTATCTGTTGTTTTGATGAATCCTTCACAGCTCCAGCTCGCTGTTGCCTTCATGAGTCTTTCAAAGCTCCAGCTACTGTATGTGTTGTCTTGATTAATCCTTCACAGTTCCAGCTATCTGTTGTCTTGATGAATCCTTCAGAGCTCTAGCTATCTGTTGTCTTGATGAATCTTTCAAAGTTCCAGCAATCTGTTGTCTTTATAGATCCTTCACAGTTCCAGCTATCTTTTGTCTTCATGAATCCTTCCCATTTCCAGCTATCTGCTGTCTTGATGAATCCTTCACAGTTCCAGCTATATGTTGTCTTGATGAATCCTTCAGAGCTCCTGCTATCTGTTGTCTTGATGAATCTTTCACAGTTCCAGCTATCTATTGTTTTGATGAAACCTTCACAGCTCCAAGTCTCTGTTGCAGTGATGAATCCTTCACATTTCCAGCTACCTGTTGTCTTCATGAATCCTTCACAGTTCCAGCTATCTGTTGTCTTGATGAATCCTTCAGAGCTCTAGCTATCTATTGTCTTGATGAATCTTTCACAGTTCCAGCTATCTGTTGTTTTGATGAATCCTTCACAGCTCCAGCTCGCTGTTGCCTTCATGAGTCTTTCAAAGCTCCAGCTACTGTATGTGTTGTCTTGATTAATCCTTCACAGCTCCAGCTATCTTTTTTCTTGACGAATCCTTCACAGCTCCAGCTGACTTTTGTCTTGATTAATCCTTCACAGCTCCAGCTATCTGTTGTCTTGATGAGTCCCTCACAGCTCCAGCTACTGTATCTGTTGTCTTGATGAATCCTTCACAGCTCCAGATGTATAATGTCTTGATGAGTCCTTCACAGCTCCAGATGTATGTTGTCTTGATTTATCATTCACAGCTCCAGCTATCTGTTGTCTTCAGTAATCCGTCACATCTCTAGCTATATCTTGTCTTGATGAAACCTTCACAACTCCAGCTATCTGTTGTAATGATGAATCCTTCACATTTCCAGCTACATGTTGTCTTCATGAATCCTTCACAGTTCCAGCTATCTGTTGTCTTGATGAATCCTTCAGAGCTCTAGCTATATGTTGTCTTGATGAATCTTTCACAGTTCCAGCTATCTGTTGTTTTGATGAATCATTCACAGCTCCAGCTCTCTGTTGCCTTCATGAGTCCTTCAAAGCTCCAGCTAGTGTATGTGTTGTCTTGATGAATCCTTCACAGCTCCACCTATCTTTTTTCTTGACAAATCCTTCACAGCTCCTGCTATCTTTTGTCTTGACGAATCATTCACAGCTCCAGCTATCAGTTGTCTTGATGAAACCTTCACATCTCCAGCTATCTGTTGTCTTGATGAGTCCCTCACAGCTCCAGCTACTGTATCTGTTGACTTGATGAATCCTTCACAGCTCCAGATGTATAATGTCTTGATGAGTCCTTCACAGCTCCATCTACTCTATCTGTTGTCTTGATGAATCCTTCACAGCTCCAGATGTATGTTGTCTTGATTTATCATTCACAACTCCAGCTATCTGTTGTAATGATGAATCCTTCACATTTCCAGCTACATGTTGTCTTCATGAATCCTTCACAGTTCCAGCTATCTGTTGTCTTGATGAATATTTCACAGTTCCAGCAATCTGTTGTCTTAATGGATCCTTCACAGTTCCAGCTATCTTTTGTCTTCATGAATCCTTCACATTTCCAGCTATCTGCTGTCTTGATGAATCCTTCACAGTTCTATCTATATGTTGTCTTGATGAATCCTTCAGACCTCTAGCTATCTGTTGTTTTGATGAATCTTTCACAGTTCCAGCTATCTGTTGTTTTGATGAATCCTTCACAGCTCCAAGTCTCTGTTGTCTTGATGAATCCTTCACATTTCCAGCTACCTGTTGTCTTCATGAATCCTTCACAGTTCGAGCTATCTGTTGTCTTGATGAATCCTTCAGAGCTCTAGCTATCTGTTGTCTTGATTTATCTTTCACAGTTCCAGCTATCTGTTGTTTTGATGAATCCTTCACAGCTCCAGCTCTCTGTTGCCTTCATGAGTCCTTCAAAGCTCCAGCTACTGTATGTGTTGTCTTGATGAATCCTTCACAGCTCCAACTATCTTTTTTCTTGACGAATACTTCACAGCTCCAGCTATCTTTTGTCTTGACGAATCCTTCACAGCTCCAGCTATCAGTTGTCTTGATGAAACCTTCACAGCTCCAGCTATCTGTTGTCTTGATGAGTCCGTCACAGCTTCAGCTACTGTATCTGTTGTCTTGATGAATCCTTCACAGCTACAGATGTATAATGTCTTGATGAGTCCTTCACTGCTCCAGCTACTCTATCTGTTGTCTTGATGAATCCTTCACAGCTCCAGATGTATGTTGTCTTGATTTATCATTCACAGCTCCAGCTATCTGTTGTCTTCATTAATCTGTCACATCTCTAGCTATATCTTGTCTTGATGAAACCTTCACAACTCCAGCTATCTGTTGTAATGATGAATCCTTCACAGTTCCAGCTACCTGTTGTCTTCATGAATCCTTCACAGTTCCATCTATCTGTTGTCTTGATGAATCCTTCAGAGCTCTAGCTATCTGTTGTCTTGATGAATCTTTCACAGTTCCAGCTATCTATTGTCTTTAAGGATCCTTCACAGTTCCAGCTATCTTTTGTCTTGTTGAATCCTTCACATTTCCAGCTATCTCCTGTCTTGATGAATCCTTCACAGTTCCAGCTATCTGTTGTCTTGATGAATCCTTCAGACCTCTAGCTATCTGTTGTCTTGATGAATCTTTCAGAGTTCCAGCTATCTGTTGTTTGATGAATCCTTCACAGCTCCAAGTCTCTGTTGTCTTGATGAATCCTTCACATTTCCAGCTACCTGTTGTCTTCATGAATCCTTCACAGTTCCAGCTATCTGTTGTCTTGATGAATCCTTCAGAGCTCTAGCTATCTGTTGTCTTGATGAATCTTTCACAGTTCCAGCTATCTGTTGTTTTGATGAATCCTTCACAGCTCCAAGTCTCTGTTGTCTTGATGAATCCTTCATATTTCCAGCTACCTGTTGTCTTCATGAATCCTTCACAGCTCCAACTATCTGTTGTCTTGATTAATCCCCCACAGCTCCAGCTATCTGTTGTCTTCAGTAATCCGTCACATCTCTAGCTATATCTTGTCTTGATGAAACCTTCACATTCCAGCTATCTGTTGTAATGATGAATCCTTCACATTTCCAGCTACATGTTGTCTTCATGAATCCTTCACAGTTCCAGCTATCTGTTTGTGTTGTCTTAATGAATCCTTCACAGCTCCAGCTATCTGCTGTGTTGATGAATCCGTCAGAGCTCCTTCTAACTATTGTCTTCATAAATCCTTCACATCTTTAGCTATATGCTGTGTTGATGAAACCTTCACAACTCCAGCTATCTGTTGTAATGTTGAATTCTTCACTGCTCCAGCTACTGTGTGTGTTTTCTTGATGTATCCTTCACAGATCCAGCTATCTGTTGTCTTGATGAATCCTTCACAGCTCCAGCTATCTGTTGTCTTCATGAATCCTTCACAGCTCCAGGTACTGTATGTGTTGTCTTGATGAATCCTTCACAGATCCAGCTATCTGTTGTCTTGATGAATCCTTCACAGTTCCAGCTATCTGTTGTCTTGATGAATCCTTCACAGCTCCAGTTCTCTGTTGTCTTGATGAATCCTTCACATTTAAAGCTATCTGTTGTCTTGATGTATCCTTCAAAGTTCCAGATATCTGTTGTCTTGATGAATCCTTTACAGCTCCAGCTATCTGTTGTCTTCATGAATCCTTCACAGCTCCAGTTACTGTATGTGTTGTGTTGATAAATCCCTAACAGCTCTAGCTATCTGTTGTCTTGATGAATTCTTCACAGCTCAAGCTATTTGTTGTCTTGATAAATCCTTCACATCCCCAGCTATATCATGTCTTGATGAAACCTTCACAACTCCAGCTATCTGTTGTCTTGATAAATACTTCACAGCTACAGCTATCTGTTGTCTTGATGAATCCTTCACAGCTCCAGCTATCTGTGGCCTTCATGAGTCCTTCAGAGCTCCAGCTATCTTTTTTCTTGACAAATCCTTCACTGTTCCAGCTATCTTTTGTCTTGACGAATCCTTCACAGCTACAGCTATATGTTGTCTTAATGAATCCTTCACAGCTCCATCTATCTGTTGTCTTGATGAATCCTTCACAGCTCCATCTATCTTTTTTCTTGGCAAATTCTTCACAGCTCCAGCTATCTTTTGTCTTGACGAATCCTTCACAGCTCCAGCTATCAGTTGTCTTGATGAAACCTTCACAGCTCCAGCTATCTGTTGTCATGATGAATCCTTCACAGCTCCAGATGTATGTTGTCTTGATGAGTCCTTCACAGCTCCAGCTACTGTATCTGTTGTCTTGGTGAATCCTTCACAGCTCCAGATGTATTTTGTCTGAATTTATCCTTCACAATTCCAGCTATCTGTTGTCTTCATTAATCCTTCACATCTCCAGCTATATCTTGACTTGATGAAACCTTCACAACTCCAGCTATCTTTTGTAATGTTGAATTCTTCACAGCTCCAGCTACTGTGTGTGTTTTCTTGATGTATCCTTCACAGATCCAGCTATCTGTTGTCTTGATGAATCCTTCACAGCTCCAGCTATCTGTTGTCTTCATGAATCCTTCACAGCTCCAGGTACTGTATGTGTTGTCTTGATGAATCCTTCACAGATCCAGCTATCTGTTGTCTTGATGAATCCTTCACAGTTCTAGCTATCTGTTGTCTTGATGAATCCTTCACAGCTCCAGCTCTCTGTTGTCTTGATGAATCCTTCACACTTCCAGCTATCTGTTGTCTTGATGTATCCTTCAAAGTTTCAATATCTGTTGTCTTGATGAATCCTTTACAGCTCCAGCTATCTGTTGTCTTCATGAATCCTTCACAGCTCCAGTTACTGTATGTGTTGTGTTTATAAATCCCTCACAGCTCCAGCTATCTGTTGTCTTGATGAATCCTTCACAGCTCCAGCTATCTGTTGTCTTGATAAATCCTTCACATCTCCAGCTATATCATGTCTTGATGAAACCTTCACAACTCTAGCTATCTGTTGTCTTGATGAATCCTTCACAGCTCCAGCTATCTGTTGTCTTGATAAATCCTTCACATCTCCAGCTATATCATGTCTTGATGAAACCTTCACAACTCTAGCTATCTGTTGTCTTGATGAATCCTTTACAGCTCCAGCTATCTGTTGTCTTCATGAATCCTTCACAGCTCCAGTTACTGTATGTGTTGTGTTTATAAATCCTTCACAGCTCCAGCTATCTGTTGTCTTGATGAATCCTTCACAGCTCCAGCTATCTGTTGTCTTGATAAATCCTTCACATCTCAAGCTATATCATGTCTTGATGAAACCTTCACAACTCTAGCTATCTGTTGTCTTGATGAATCCTTCACAGCTCCAGCTATCTGTTGTCTTGATAAATCCTTCACATCTCCAGCTATATCATGTCTTGATGAAACCTTCACAACTCTAGCTATCTGTTGTCTTGATGAATCCTTCACAGCTCCAGCTATCTGTTGTCTTGATAAATCCTTCACATCTCCAGCTATATCATGTCTTGATGAAACCTTCACAACTCTAGCCATCTGTTGTCTTGATGAATCCTTCACAGCTCCAGCTATCTGTTGTCTTGATAAATCCTTCACATCTCCAGCTATATCATGTCTTGATGAAACCTTCACAGCTCCAGCTATCTGTTGTCTTCATGAATCCTTCACAGCTCCAGTTACTGTATGTGTTGTGTTTATAAATCCCTCACAGCTCCAGCTATCTGTTGTCTTGATGAATCATTCACAGCTCCAGCTATCTGTTGTCTTGATAAATCCTTCACATCTCCAGCTATATCATGTCTTGATGAAACCTTCACAGCTCCAGCTATCTGTTGTCTTCATGAATCCTTCACAGCTCCAGATTACTGTATGTGTTGTGTTTATAAATCCCTCACAGCTCCAGCTATCTGTTGTCTTGATGAATCCTTCACAGCTCCAGCTATCTGTTGTCTTGATAAATCCTTCACATCTCCAGCTATATCATGTCTTGATGAAACCTTCACAACTCTAGCTATCTGTTGTCTTGATGAATCCTTCACAGCTACAGCTATCTGTTGTCTTGATGAATCCTTCACAGCTCCAGCTATCTGTTGCCTTCATGAGTCCTTCAGAGCTCCAGCTATCTTTTTTCTTGACGAATCCTTCACTGTTCCAGCTATCTTTTGTCTTGACGAATCCTTCACAGCTACAGCTATATGTTGTCTTAATGAATCCTTCACAGCTCCATCTATCTGTTGTCTTGATGAATCCTTCACAGCTCCATCTATCTTTTTTCTTGACAAATTCTTCACAGCTCCAGCTATCTTTTGTCTTGACGAATCCTTCACAGCTCCAGCTATCAGTTGTCTTGATGAAACCTTCACAGCTCCAGCTATCTGTTGTCTTGATGAATCCTTCACAGCTCCAGATGTATGTTGTCTTGATGAGTCCTTCACAGCCCCAGCTACTGTATCTGTTGTCTTGATGAATCCTTCACTGCTCCAGATGTATGTTGTCTTAATTTATCCTTCACAATTCCAGCTATCTGTTGTCTTCATTAATCTTTTACAGATCCAGCTATCGATTGTCTTCATTAATCCTTCACATCTCCAGCTATATCTTGTCTTGATGAAACCTTCACAACTCCAGCTATCTGTTGTAATGATGAATCCTTCACATCTCCAGCTATATTTTGTCTTGATGAATCCTTCACAGCTCCAGCTATCTGTTGTCTTGATTAAATCCCTCACAGCTCCAGCTATCTGTTGTCTTGATGAATCCTTCACAGCTCCAGCTATCTGTTGTCTTGATGAATCCTTCACAGCTCCAGCTATCTGTTGTCTTGATGAATCCTTCACAGCTCCAGCTATCTGTTGTCTTGATGAATCCTTCACAGCTCCAGATGTATGTTGTCTTGATGAGTCCTTCACAGCTCCAGCTACTGTATCTGTTGTCTTCATGAATCCTTCACAGCTCCAGATGTATGTTGTCTTAATTTATCCTTCACAATTCCAGCTATCTGTTGTCTTCATTAATCTTTTACAGATCCAGCTATCGGTTGTCTTCATTAATCCTTCACATCTCCAGCTATATCTTGTCTTGATGAAACCTTCACAACTCCAGCTATCTGTTGTAATGATGAATCCTTCACATCTCCAGCTATATTTTGTCTTGATGAAACCTTCACAACTCCAGCTATCTGTTGTCTTGATGAATCCTTCACAGCTACAGCTATCTGTTGTCTTGATGAATCCTTCACAGCTCCAGCTATCTGTTGTCTTGATGAATCCTTCACAGCTCCAGCTATCTGTTGTCTTGATGAATCCTTCACAGCTCCAGATGTATGTTGTCTTGATGAGTCCTTCACAGCTCCAGCTACTGTATCTGTTGTCTTCATGAATCCTTCACAGCTCCAGATGTATGTTGTCTTAATTTATCCTTCACAATTCCAGCTATCTGTTGTCTTCATTAATCTTTTACAGATCCAGCTATCGGTTGTCTTCATTAATCCTTCACATCTCCAGCTATATCTTGTCTTGATGAAACCTTCACAACTCCAGCTATCTGTTGTAATGATGAATCCTTCACATCTCCAGCTATATTTTGTATTGATGAATCCTTCACAGCTCCAGCTATCTGTTGTCTTGATTAAATCCTTCACAGCTCCAGTTATCCGTTTTCTTGATGAATCCTTCCTGCTCTGG
>NW_028156608.1:75000-82500 GCF_964263955.1 Coregonus lavaretus
CAGACAGTAACACAGTGGCATGATAATACTTTATTAGACTGACAGACAGTAACACAGTGGCATGATAATACTTTATTAGGCTGACAGACAGTAACACAGTGGCATGATAATACTTTATTAGACTGACAGACAGTAATACAGCATGATAATACTTTATTAGACTGACAGACAGTAATACAGCATGATAATACTTTATTAGACTGACAGACAGTAACACAGTGGCATGATAATACTTTATTAGACTGACAGACAGTAACACAGTGGCATGATAATACTTTATTAGGCTGACAGACAGTAACACAGTGGCATGATAATACTTTATTAGGCTGACAGACAGTAACACAGTGGCATGATAATACTTTATTAGGCTGACAGACAGTAACACAGTGGCATGATAATACTTTATTAGACTAACAGACAGTAATACAGCATGATAATACTTTATTAGGCTGACAGACAGTAACACAGTGGCATGATAATACTTTATTAGGCTGACAGACAGTAACACAGTGGCATGATAATACTTTATTAGACTGACAGACAGTAACACAGTGGCATGATAATACTTTATTAGGCTGACAGACAGTAACACAGTGGCATGATAATACTTTATTAGACTAACAGACAGTAATACAGCATGATAATACTTTATTAGACTGACAGACAGTAACACAGTGGCATGATAATACTTTATTAGGCTGACAGACAGTAACACAGTGGCATGATAATACTTTATTAGACTAACAGACAGTAATACAGCATGATAATACTTTATTAGGCTGACAGACAGTAACACAGTGGCATGATAATACTTTATTAGACTGACAGACAGTAACACAGTGGCATGATAATACTTTATTAGGCTGACAGACAGTAACACAGTGGCATGATAATACTTTATTAGACTGACAGACAGTAACACAGTGGCATGATAATACTTTATTAGACTGACAGACAGTAACACAGTGGCATGATAATACTTTATTAGGCTGACAGACAGTAACACAGTGGCATGATAATACTTTATTAGACTAACAGACAGTAATACAGCATGATAATACTTTATTAGACTGACAGACAGTAACACAGTGGCATGATAATACTTTATTAGGCTGACAGACAGTAACACAGTGGCATGATAATACTTTATTAGGCTGACAGACAGTAACACAGTGGCATGATAATACTTTATTAGGCTGACAGACAGTAACACAGTGGCATGATAATACTTTATTAGACTGACAGACAGTAACACAGTGGCATGATAATACTTTATTAGACTGACAGACAGTAATACAGCATGATAATACTTTATTAGACTGACAGACAGTAACACAGTGGCATGATAATACTTTATTAGGCTGACAGACAGTAACACAGTGGCATGATAATACTTTATTAGACTGACAGACAGTAATACAGCATGATAATACTTTATTAGGCTGACAGACAGTAACACAGTGGCAGTGGCGGCTCCTGAAAAAATTCTCAGGGGGGGCAATTTTTCTGATGATTTAGGTGACCTATACACATTTTAAAAAAGAAATGTCCAGCAACAACATGAAGACAGGGGCAGCATATAAGTCAATACCAGAAGCATTTATTGACTGATCTCAAAAGTGTTGGCTTACCAGGGTTGGTGGAGCCCTCAGTTTCATCTTTGCCTCGCAAAGCTAACTCAAACACTCCGCAAAACTTCACACACTGGATTAGCCGGCTGAGGATGTGGCGGTTCTTGCTAATGTCGTAGTAAATATATTTGTTATAGTGAATATGGAATATGATATGTTGAGTAAAATGTTGTGCTAAGATCTATTTAGGTCAGGAGCTGGTTATAAGTTCTGTTCCTATCCAATAACAATGGACAAAAGGGTCCTATCTTGTCAGCCTTGTCAGTTTCAGTTCTCCAGTAAACTTGTGATTATCAACACTAACCTCATCGTTGTGGCGGCGGACAGCTAGCCTGTATCCCTCATCCAGTTGAGTGGGAATGTTCACTCTCCCCAAAGCAGACAATCTCAAACAGCTATCCATGTGGGTCTTTGACAGCTCATGTTTCTTAATCTTTCCTGAAAGATGGTGCATGTCCGTTACACACCAGTCGCTGTCCAAGCGGTGCTGTCTGCCGTGCCGCCTTCAGGGTGAAAGAGTAAGCAGGGGGTAGCAGAAGACTGCATTAGCTACATCGCAGCCTGCTAGCCAGGTTTTTCGTTCGTACCAATTTTTGGAAAATCCTCGGGTGTAGGACTTCCCCCCTTTAGTAGAAACCTGTTGAATTATTAAATTTGGTCTGGGAGGTCCTAATTGTTTCGTTGCCAATTTATCTTCATTTGTTCGCCGACAAAAAGGAACTTCTTTCAAAGACACAATCGAGTTGCACTGAAGCCTAGCCATTTTGATAGTAGTAGTGAATTGATTGACGAGGCTACCCGCTCTTTTCTTAGTTACGTTCATGGTTATGTTACGTATGACGAAAGCGCATAAGTGCAAGCCCTCAGAAACCAATAGAGATTGTATTGAAAGCTCTGATATTTGAAAAAAATAGATTTTACATGGGAGTCTGTGACAGACTTCTGGGCGATTTTCAACCTGACTGAAATCGCCCCAAAAGGGGGGGGGGGGGGCATTTGAAGCACGACTTTAGCCTGATTGGACATTTAGTGGCACTGTGGCAGATCAGACGTCTAGATTACAACACTGATAACTACTGTTGCCGTGATATAATTGATTAGAAAAAAAATCCCTTCCTTTTCCCGTTTGGCAGTGCGTCGCCCATATCGCCCTATTGAACACACCGCCCCTGCACAGTGGCATGATAATACTTTATTAGGCTGACAGACAGTAACACAGTGGCATGATAATACTTTATTAGACTGACAGACAGTAACACAGTGGCATGATAATACTTTATTAGACTGACAGACAGTAACACAGTGGCATGATAATACTTTATTAGACTGACAGACAGTAATACAGCATGATAATACTTTATTAGACTGACAGACAGTAACACAGTGGCATGATAATACTTTATTAGACTGACAGACAGTAACACAGTGGCATGATAATACTTTATTAGACTGACAGACAGTAACACAGTGGCATGATAATACTTTATTAGGCTGACAGACAGTAACACAGTGGCATGATAATACTTTATTAGGCTGACAGACAGTAACACAGTGGCATGATAATACTTTATTAGGCTGACAGACAGTAACACAGTGGCATGATAATACTTTTGAGAAACCCTTTTGGTAGTCCTTATATGATGTGAAAAAACAGAATTTCTAAAACAATTGTTTTTGAATGATTTGTATGTCAATATTAAGCAGCTGTCCAGGTCTCTGTATTGAATAGTACCTCTCTATGTCCAGGTCTCTGTATTGAATAGTATCTCTCTATGTCCAGGTCTCTGTATTGAATAGTATCTCTCTATGTCCAGGTCTCTGTATTGAATAGTATCTCTCTATGTCCAGGTCTCTGTATTGAATAGAACAACTCTATAAACATGATCAATACGTATACCACATGTACTGAGCACGGTAGTAAACATGAGTGCGTGTTTAAGTGTGCGTGTGTGTCAAATCAAATCAATTCAAATAAAAATAGTGACAAAAGGAGTAACAATAACGAGTAAATAAAATCATGGCTATATACAGGAATAATAATAATAATAATAATATAATAATAATATAATAATAATAATATAATAATATAATATAATAATAATAATATGCCATTTAGCAGACGGTTTTATCCAAAGCGACTTACAGTCATGTGTGCATACATTTTTACGTATGGGTGGTCCCAGGGATCGAACCCACTACCCTGGCGTTACAAGCGCCATGCTCTACCAATTGAGCTACAGAGGACCAGGAAGTACAAGGAAGTACAAGGTAATAACATGGCTATATACAGGAAGTACCAGATAATAACATGGCTATATACAGGAAATACCAGTACTGAGTGGATGTGCAGGTTTACGAGGTGATAACAGGGCTATATACAGGAAGTACCAGTCCTGAGTCAATGTGTACGGGTACGAGGTAATAACATTGATATATAAAGGAAGTACCAGTACTAAGTCAATATGCAGGGGTACGAGGTGATAGCATGGCTATATACAGGAAGTACCAGTACTGAGAGGATGTGCAGGGGTACGAGGTAATTGAGGTAGATATGTAAATATAGGTAGGGGTAAAGTGACTAGGCAACAGATTCCCAGCTGAACAAGGCCTCACAGTAGACCAAGCCTAGGAGTCCCCCGATGGGTGAGAGGGGACAGAACCGTAAACCACTTTACAGGGGGACCCCTTGTTAGCCCTGAGCGAGAGAGAGAGAGAGAGAGAGAGAGAGAGAGAGAGAGAGAGAGAGAGAGAGAGAGAGAGAGAGAGAGAGAGAGAGAGAGAGAGAGAGAGAGAGAGAGAGAGAGAGAGAGAGAGAGAGAGAGAGAGAGAGAGAGAGAGAGAGAGAGAGAGAGAGAGAGAGAGAGAGAGAGAGAGAGAGAGAGAGAGAGAGAGACCCTGGTCTCGTGGAACGTGTCATGACACAAACACTGACACAATATAATACCAGAACAGTCTGGAATCAGTCTGGGTGAGAAGCAGTGATAGGGCTACCAGTAACAGAATGGAGGGTGAGAAGCAGTGATAGGGCTACCAGTAACAGAATGGAGGGTGAGAAGCAGTGATAGGGCTACCAGTAACAGAATGGAGGGTGAGGAGCAGTGATAGGGCAACCAGTAACAGAATGGAGGGTGAGAAGCAGTGATAGGGCTACCAGTAACAGAATGGAGGGTGAGGAGCAGTGATAGGGCTACCAGTAACAGAATGGAGGGTGAGAAGCAGTGATAGGGCTACCAGTAACAGAATGGAGGGTGAGGAGCAGTGATAGGGCTACCAGTAACAGAATGGAGGGTGAGAAGCAGTGATAGGGCTACCTGTAACAGAATGGAGGGTGAGGAGCAGTGATAGGGCTACCAGTTACAGAATGGAGGGTGAGGAGCAGTGATAGGGCTACCAGTAACAGAATGGAGGGTGAGAAGCAGTGATAGGGCTACCAGTAACAGAATGGAGGGTGAGAAGCAGTGATAGGGCTACCAGTAACAGAATGGAGGGTGAGGAGCAGTGATAGGGCTACCAGTAACAGAATGGAGGGTGAGAAGCAGTGATAGGGCTACCAGTAACAGAATGGAGGGTGAGGAGCAGTGATAGGGCTACCAGTAACAGAATGGAGGGTGAGAAGCAGTGATAGGGCTACCAGTAACAGAATGGAGGGTGAGGAGCAGTGATAGGGCTACCAGTAACAGAATGGAGGGTGAGGAGCAGTGATAGGGCTACCAGTAACAGAATGGAGGGTGAGGAGCAGTGATAGGGCTACCAGTAACAGAATGGAGGGTGGGGAGCAGTGATAGGGCTACCAGTAACAGAATGGAGGGTGAGGAGCAGTGACAGGGCTACCAGTAACAGAATGGAGGGTGAGAAGCAGTGATAGGGCTACCAGTAACAGAATGGAGGGTGGGGAGCAGTGATAGGGCTACCAGTAACAGAATGGAGGGTGAGGAGCAGTGACAGGGCTACCAGTAACAGAATGGAGGGTGAGAAGCAGTGATAGGGCTACCAGTAACAGAATGGAGGGTGAGGAGCAGTGATAGGGCTACCAGTAACAGAATGGAGGGTGAGGAGCAGTGATAGGGCTACCAGTAACAGAATGGAGGGTGAGAAGCAGTGATAGGGCTACCAGTAACAGAATGGAGGGTGAGAAGCAGTGATAGGGCTACCAGTAACAGAATGGAGGGTGAGGAGCAGTGATAGGGCTACCAGTAACAGAATGGAGGGTGAGGAGCAGTGATAGGGCTACCAGTAACAGAATGGAGGGTGAGGAGCAGTGATAGGGCTACCAGTAACAGAATGGAGGGTGAGAAGCAGTGACAGGGCTACCAGTAACAGAATGGAGGGTGAGGAGCAGTGATAGGGCTACCAGTAACAGAATGGAGGGTGAGAAGCAGTGATAGGGCTACCAGTAACAGAATGGAGGGTGAGAAGCAGTGATAGGGCTACCAGTAACAGAATGGAGGGTGAGGAGCAGTGATAGGGCTACCAGTAACAGAATGGAGGGTGAGAAGCAGTGATAGGGCTACCAGTAACAGAATGGAGGGTGAGAAGCAGTGATAGGGCTACCAGTAACAGAATGGAGGGTGAGGAGCAGTGATAGGTCTACCAGTAACAGAATGGAGGGTGAGGAGCAGTGATAGGGCTACCAGTAACAGAATGGTGGGTGAGGAGCAGTGATAGGGCTACCAGTAACAGAATGGAGGGTGAGAAGCAGTGATAGGGCTACCAGTAACAGAATGGAGGGTGAGGAGCAGTGATAGGGCTACCAGTAACAGAATGGAGGGTGAGGAGCAGTGATAGGGCTACCAGTAACAGAATGGAGGGTGAGGAGCAGTGATAGGGCTACCAGTAACAGAATGGAGGGTGAGGAGCAGTGATAGGGCTACCAGTAACAGAATGGAGGGTGAGGAGCAGTGATAGGGCTACCAGTAAAGAAGCAGTGGAGTCTCTCTATCTGTCAACACCTCAGCTGTCAGCAGACATGACAGGCCCTTTAAACCCTGATGGATGTAAATCAGGATTCTGAAACAACAGGGTCAGATTTTGCCCTTGCCAGATAAGGACCAACATAGACCTGTGGGCACTGGGTGGGTGGATACCAGGACAGAATGGGATCAATTCCCATCTCTAGTTCAATAAACTCCACAGATTTTATTATATAAATCATATCGGACATTTAGGGACAGTTTTTAAAAACATGGTCTGAATTTCAACTAATTTCTGCTAAATTAACTGCTGAGTAATAACGGAATAAGGATGCAGGCTGTACAGCTGAGAGGCAAATTGGCAATGGAAAGTGAAAATATGTTGACGTGAAAAATCGAACAAAGTGGATATGAATTGACTAAGTCAAGACAAAACTCAAGAACGAAATTAACAGACTGAGAGAAATCAAAATACATCAACAGATTGGCTTCTATTGGCTGATTCTCTCAGGAATAACTAAATATATTGGACTTCACCTTTTAAATTAACATTTTTGAGAAATGGATTTGGCCTGATTGCTTGAGGTTGTAGTTGCTGTTGTGTTTCAGATACCATAGGCTATGGAAAAAAAAGGAAACGAAATGCATCATAACGCAATTATTTGAATATGTATTTACACATTTCGATTTTCTATATTTCTGTTTTCTATTACACATTTCTATTAAGTGGGGGAAAAAATTGATTATTAACTGCATTTTGATGCCGAACTTTCCTAAGTTACTAAGCCAGTTCTTGAGGGGGGGAAATGTAACTACAACAACCAAACTTCCGTTTCCTTTCTAAATCTTCTGGCCATAGAGACGCATTCTTTCACTGTTTCCATCACCGTCATTCCATTCACTGGGTGGAACCCAGAGCGTTGGGGCTGCACGGGGCTTTGTGCCCGCCAGACGTGGCT
>NW_028156608.1:87500-92500 GCF_964263955.1 Coregonus lavaretus
ACCTCCCTCCCTCTCCTCTACCTCCCTCGCTCTCTCCTCTACCTCCCTCCCCCTCTCCTCTCCCTCTCCCTCTCTCCTCTACCTCCCTCCCTCCCCTCTCTCCTCTACCTCCCTCTCTCTCTCCTCTACCTCCCCCTCTCTCCTTACCTCCCTCCCTCTCCTCTACCTCCCTCCCTCTACCTCCCCCTCTCTCCTCTACCTCCCTCCCTCTCTCCTCTACCTCACTCCCTCTCTCCTCTACCTCCCTCTCTCTCTCCTCTACCTCCCTCTCTCTCTCCTCTACCTCCCCCTCTCTCCTCTACCTCCCTCCCTCTCCTCTACCTCCCTCCCTTTCTCCTCTACCTCCCCTCCCTCTCTCCTCTACCTCCCTCTCTCTCTCCTCTACCTCCCTCTCTCTCCTCTACCTCCCTCCCTCCTCTCCTCTACCTCCCTCCTCTCTCCTCTACCTCCCCCTCTCTCCTCTACCTCCCTCTCTCTCTCCTCTACCTCCCCCTCTCTCCTCTACCTCCCTCTCTCTCTCCTCTACCTCCCTCCCTCTCTCCTCTACCTCCCTCCCTCTCTCCTCTACCTCCCTCTCTCTCTCCTCTACCTCCCTCTCTCTCTCTCCTCTACCTCCCCCTCTCTCCTCTACCTCCCTCCCTCTCTCCTCTACCTCCCTCCCTCTCTCCTCTACCTCCCCCTCTCTCCTCTACCTCCCTCTCTCTCTCCTCTACCTCCCCCTCTCTCCTCTACCTCCCTCTCTCTCTCCTCTACCTGCCTCTTTCTCGCATCCACCTCTCACTTCCTCTCGTGCGTAAAATGTGCAGTGAATGGAAACAGCGAAGTCTTTCCAGGTCTCCGTTTTATCACGAAAATAACCTCCATTTGTTGTAATTGTTATGATTCTCGTTTTCTTTATTATTTGTACAGTCTTTTTTTGAATGTAAATGAGTGAGATATTATATTTCCATGTTATAGCTTCTGTTATTAGTGCAACTCCTCAGCTCTTCGGTTTTGTTTGCTCTCTCTTTATCTTTTAATTTCATTCTTTGCGGTAGTTTATTTCTGTGGCTTTGTGCTTAGGCAATAGCCTTTATTTCAGACCTTCTCACAGCTTCCTATTTTACGCAATTGTCTGCATCGTTGCGATATATGTCAAATATCATAGAATCCCTGTTCCCTTTATGCACGCATGACTGTATATCGCTTTGGATAAAATTGTCTGCTAAATGGTATATGTATTATTATTATTATTATTAATAATAATAATAATAATAATAATAATAATAATAATAATAATAATAATAATAATAATAATAATAATAATAATAACAATAATTGTGGTTATATTATTACAAAATGTTTTTTTTTTTTTTATAGGCTGAGTTCAGGGCTATTAACATACAACTTCCATTAACTTTGGCTGGTTGGGTTTTGATGATAAATGATTAACTATATGACGAGATGGACTATAGTACTGTTTAGATATAACTTGAATACCAAGTAAACCCGTGACAACTTTAGTAATTATCCATTTATTCCCAACCCATATTATTAACAAATAAACTATTTCTTACTACCTCATCATTTTTCTTTGTCTGTCTTAATATTTATTCCACACTGTCACCAGCCACCAAACATTTAGAAACACCTGAGAGTTTATTGAGATCCACAGCCCTGCGAACATCCATCAGGTGAATAGGACGTGTCAAGCCAGCGCATGTCCCATATAAAGGACGGATTGTGTTTTGGACAAACATTGGGCACAACATAAAGCCAGAGGTCAAGTCCTCTCTGAGCTAAAGTCGAGGGGGCAGCGCTATGCTATTCCTTCTCCTCGGTTCAACAATTGTAATTGAGGGACGTAATGCCTTTATTAATGCAAGAACACAAGCAGCATTTCAAACCCTTGTGACTTCTCATCTCTCTCCACCGTAGTCTGTGCATTTCTTTTAGGCAAATAAGAGTCGTATTCCCCCATGACGAACGTGGAAAAGTGCTTACAAACTCAATAACGTCGGAATAGTACTTTACTTCCCGTGGAATCCCCTTCAGCAGAATGTGCAGCTCGACAGACCGATCGACATTAGCCTGTTTTATACCTCTGCTGCGGTAATATGGGTTAGCTGCAAGGCTCTTCCCTACATCCCCCTACGATACTTAATGAAACTTCAAAAGCCGACTTAAATTCACAAGAACAGTTTGATAACAGATCGCTATCAATGAATGCGCATGCCATTCTTAGACCGGCCTATATACATGTATAGCATTATGTAGTATTTGATTCCTGCATGAAGTTCAATTATTATTAGAACAGAGAGCGGCGGATTAGAGGAACTAGTCGTGTTAATTACGCGGCAGGTATAACGAGCAGGTTTAATCTGAGTCCCCTCTCTCTCCTCTCCTCTCTTTCCCTCTCCTTTCTTCTCTCTGTTTAGTTGCCGTGGCTTGGTGAGCGGCAGGTAGACCTGCTTCCTGCTTTCACACGTGATAAAAATAGGCCTCTCGCTGCTGGCAGTCCAGGACCCTGGCTGGGCACGGGAAACAATTGATTTTAAGCATATAGTTAATTATGCTTAGAAATTAGACAGCCTCGCGCTATGGAGGGACATGGAGGTTATCGCCGCGTGATTTCTTGCCAGCTCTCACTCTCTCTCTCACACAGAACACAACCTTACAGACATCCATAGGCTAATTGTGAAAGTGTAATATAGGCTATGTAATGAGTAAAAGCAAAATATGACTTACCTTGTCATCTTCCTTCAATGTTTACGACATATTGACATGTCGTTTTGCTGTACTTTACGACAACACATCAACTAAAGCTATCAAGATATTTTGATATCCAGCGTTAAATTTGAATCTGAACACATAGAGAGTGAAAATCTCCAGTCTGGTCGGGATGGGTTCCTTGGCAACACAAAAGAGGTTTATGAAAATAGCCTAAGCCGGAAGAATGTCACAGTGGTCGACTTATTATTGAAGTCTTTCTTCATACTAAGAAAAAAAAAATCGTATAGAAACTTTTCTTTTCATGAATTAACTCATGGAAGGGGCTAAAGCCTGGGAGATATTTTGCAGCTTTCTCCATGATGACATGGGAATTAATAAAAAGTGCATCTCATGTTTCCATTGTCCGTATCAATACAATTTTATTGCGGTAGATATATATGTATTCAAGCAACAGAAAGATGGGAAATCTGTCAAGGGTTGTTCCATAATGTTAAAACATATTCAGTAGACCTAAGTATAATTGTATTACCGACCAATCCATTGACGTCCGGTGTTGGTACATAACAAAACAATAATAGCTTAGTAAACAAATAATGACAAACAAACGAATTATGTTGTGTATTATTACATAGACTGTTTAAAATTCTATTGTAATTATTAGGATTGTAATTATGTTATTTTTATGTTTTTGCTGTTTATATTGCTTAATTATTGATGTTGTTATAATCATTGTTATTCTGAGTTTTTATTTTATTGGTATGTTGTATGTGCTATTCATAACTAACTTATAAAAATTTAAAAAATACCCGCAGATTTCAAAACAGTGACCTGACTGAATGGGGATAGACGCATGGCAATGTGGTTCATGGCGGGTAACAATCTTGATTCAATTACCATATGTTACATTTATGAATTGCTTTTGTTGCAATGCTGTCAAATCAAAATGATTGACAAAGTAATAAACGAGGCATGCTGTTTTATCTGATTACGGGATAGAACATTTGCATATGGCGACATTGAGGAGAATATGACAACCTTGGCACATTTGGGAATTGGGGAATTGCTCTGCCAAATAAATAGTGTTTCTGGGGATCGATTATTATATATATATATGACCTTTATTTATCCAGGTTGGCCTCATAGGTCTATACAAGTTATTGAGATTAATAATACACATATACACAGCTATCTCTGTACAGCGTGTTCGTAGTATAATGTTGCTCCGTTAGGACAGCATAATTGGCCAGGTGAAGTTAAGGGCTCATGTGAAGCCACGCGCCACCTAGGTCAGGACAGAAGAAAAGGAAAGAATGCTGGAGCGGAAATGAACTCCGGTTCAAATGACACTTTACTCGCTGCTGATTAATATTGACCCCCCGCCCCCCCCCCCCCCCCCACACTTCTCCTCCTCCTCCTCCTCCCTCCATCCTACTGCTTAATGGCTAGCAGGTGGCTGTTGACATTTAAGGCCTCACCCCACCTCAGAACAATATACAGTTGCAACATTTCCTTTCCTAAAATGATTAGACAATCAGAAAGCAGTGCAGAGACAGTTCATTATTTCAATAACATGCTTAGCCCTTTCGCTGACAAGTTGAATTTACGTGCTTCGAAGGTAAAGGTTATTAATTGGGTTGCTGAACTAAAATGTCCAAGCCTGTATCAGTGGCATGAGTGGCGCAGTGGTCTAAGGCGCAGTGGTCTAAGGAACTGCATCGCAGTGCTAGCTGCGCCAATAGAGATCCTGGTTCAAATCCAGGCTCTGTCATAGCCGGCCGCACCGGGAGACCCATGGGGCGGCGCGCAATTGGCCCAGCGTCGTCCAGGGTAGGGGAGGGAATGGCCGGCAGGGATGTAGCTCAGTTGATATAGCATGGCGTTTGCAACTCCAGGGTTGTGGGTTCGATTCCCACTGGGGGTATGAAAAAAAAAATGTAAGTCGCTCTTGTCTGCTAAATAATGTAAAAATGTGAATTTATATATGTCTTTACTGACATACATGTTAAAAATAATTCCGTGGTTGTATAGAAAGCTTGGGCTCTGTCTTCTAGTCCGTCTCTCTCCGCCAGGTGATGACGTCATCCTCCTGACAGACAGCGGTGGACAGACATAAATACCATATTCTGTAATGATGGTTAATAGGGCATGCTGGAACACACTGAACGGTATGAAACTTAACAAAGACTTGTCAGAAAACAGGAACAAGTCAAAGCCTTCATTATCATGTTCTCCAAGGACCAGCGAACATTTAATTAATTTGTCATTTATGAATGTTTGAATTTGTCATT
>NW_028156608.1:95000-112500 GCF_964263955.1 Coregonus lavaretus
CGTGAGCTTCCAGTTCCTCTGTGTCCACGTCACTAAGGACCTATCACCGTCTAAACACGCCAACGCAGTCGTGAAGAGCGCACGACAACACCTCTTCCCCATCAGGAGGCTGGAAAGATTTGGCATTGGCCCTCAGATCCTCAAAAGGTTATACAGCTGCACCATCGAGAGCATCTTGATTGGCTGCATCACCGCTTGTTATGGCAACTGCTTGGCATCTGACCGCAAGGCGCTACAGAGGGTAGTGGGAATGTCCCAGTACATCTCCGGGTCCGAACTCCCTGCCATCCAGGACCTCTATACCAGGCGGTGTCAGAGGAAGGCCCTAGAAATTGTCAAAGACTCCAGCCACCCTAGGCAGAGTGTCAAGTCTGGGACCAAAAGGCTCCTGAACAGCTTCTACCCCCAAGCAATTAGACTGCTGAACAGTTAATCAAATGGCTACCTGGACTATTTACATTGATGCCCCTTGATACATGTATTTGTTTTTGTTTGTTTGTTTCTTGCACTGATTCACACTGGCTCTATGCACACTCACTGGACTCTACCCACACACTCACACATACAGTGGCTTGCGAAAGTATTCACCCCCCTTGGCATTTTTCCTATTTTGTTGCCTTACAACCTGGAATTAAAATGGATTTTTTTGGGGGTTTGTATCATTTGATTTACACAACATGCCTACCACTTTGAAGATACAATATATATATATTTTTGAAACAAAAAAGAAATAAGACAAAAAAACAGAAAACTTGATTGTGCATTAAACTATTCACCATGTGTGTGTGTGGCGTCACTATATTGACACTCACACAGACACACTTTCACACTCTTTCAAACTCTTCACAAAGAATACTGCTACTCTGATTATTATCTATCCTGATTGACTAGTCACTTTTACCCCTACCTGCATGTACATATTACCTCAACTACCAACACTGCTGCTACTCTGTTTATTATCTATCCTGATTGACTAGTCACTTTTACCCCTACCTACATGTACATATTACCTCAACTACCAACACTGCTGCTACTCTGTTTATTATCTATCCTGATTGACTAGTCACTTTTACCCCTACCTACATGTACATATTACCTCAACTACCAACACTGCTGCTACTCTGTTTATTATCTATCCTGATTGACTAGTCTCTTTTACCCCTACCTACATGTCCATATTACCTCAACTACCAACACTGCTGCTACTCTGTTTATTATCTATCCTGATTGACTAGTCACTTTTACCCCTACCTACATGTACATATTACCTCAACTACCAACGCTGCTGCTACTCTGTTTATTATCTATCCTGATTGACTAGTCACTTTTACCCCTACCTACATGTACATATTACCTCAACTACCAACACTGCTGCTACTCTGTTTATTATCTATCCTGATTGCCTAGTCACTTTTACCCCTACCTACATGTACATACTGTATTACCTCAATTACCTCAACTACCTGGTACCCCTGCACATTGACTCAGTACTTGTACTCCTAGTATATAGCCATGTTATTACCTGGTACTTCCTGTATATAACCATGTTATTTCCTGGTACTTCCTGTATATAGCCATGTTATTACCTGGTATTCCTTATATATAGCCATGTTATTACCTGGTACCCCTGCACATTGACTCAGTACTGGTACTTACATTTACATTTACATTTTAGTCATTTAGCAGACGCTCTTATCCAGAGCGACTTACAGGAGCAATTAGGGTTAAGTGCCTTGCTCAAGGGCACAGCGACAGATTTTCCACCTAGTCGGCTCGGGGATTAGAACCAGCGACCTCTTGGTTACTGGCACAATGCTCTTAACCACTAAGCTACCTGCCGTATAATAATAATATAATAATATGCCATTTAGCAGACGCTTTTATCCAAAGCGACTTACAGTCATGCGTGCATACATTTTTTTTTTTTTGTGTAGCTTCTACCCCCAAGCCATGTTATTACCTGGTACTTCCTGTATATAGCCATGTTATTACCTGGTACTTCCGGCACATAGCCATATTATTACCTGGTACTTCCTGTATATAACCATATTATTACCTGGTACTTACTGTACATAACCATGTTATTACCTGATACTTCCTGTATATGGCCATGTTATTACCTGGTATTTCCTGTATATAACCATGTTATTACCTGGTACTTACTGTACATAACCATGTTATTACCTGATACTTCCTGTATATAGCCATGTTATTACCTGGTATTTCCTGTATATAACCATGTTATTACCTGGTACTTCCTGTATATAGCCATGTTATTACCTGGTATTTCCTGCATATAACCATGTTATTACCTGGTACTTCCTGTATATAGCCATGTTATTACCTGGTACTTCCTGTATATAGTCATGTTATTACCTGGTACTTCCTGTATATAGCCATGTTATTACCTGGTATTTCCTGTATATAACCATGTTATTACCTGGTACTTCCTGTATATAGCCATGTTATTACCTGGTATTTCCTGCATATAACCATGTTATTACCTGGTACTTCCTGTATATAGCCATGTTATTACCTGGTACTTCCTGTATATAACCATGTTATTATCTGGTACTTCCTGTATATAGCCATGTTATTACCTGGTATTTCCTGTATATAACCAGGTTATTACCTGGTACTTCCTGTATATAGCCATGTTATTATCTGGTACTTCCTGTATATAACCATGTTATTACCTGGTATTTCCTGTATATAACCATGTTATTACCTGGTACTTCCTGTATATAGCCATGTTATTACCTGGTACTTCCTGTATATAGTCATGTTATTACCTGGTACTTCCTGTATGTATTCTTGTTACTGTTATTTTATTGTTACTATTTCCATTTTTCTTGACCTTTTTATTTATTTTTTATTCTTTACTCTGTACTGTTGGTTACTGTTGGTTACGTGTAGTATTTGGTTCATAATTTTATTTTATTAGTTGAAGGTATGATATACATGGTTTAATTAACACACACACACACATAAACACACACACACACACACACACACACATACGAAAACACACACACACAGAGAGAGAGAGAGAAACACCAGAATATAATTGTAGCAGTAACATTGTAACAGTGGGGATTAGCAGTAACATTGTAACAGTGGGGATTAGCAGTAACATTGTAACAGTGTTGGGTTAGCAGTAACATTGTAACAGTGGGGATTAGCAGTAACATTGTAACAGTGGGGATTAGCAGTAACATTGTAACAGTGGGGATTAGGAGTAACATTGTAACAGTGGGGATTAGCAGTAACATTGTAACAGTGGGGATTAGCAGTAACATTGTAACAGTGGGGATTAGCTGTAACATTGTAACAGTGTTGGGTTAGCAGTAACATTGTAACAGTGTTGGGTTAGCAGTAACATTGTAACAGTGTTGGGTTAGCAGTAACATTGTAACAGTGGGGATTAGCAGTAACATTGTAACAGTGGGGATTAGCAGTAACATTGTAACAGTGGGGGTTAGCAGTAACATTGTAACAGTGTTGGGTTAGCAGTAACATTGTAACAGTGTTGGGTTAGCAGTAACATTGTAACAGTGTTGGGTTAGGAGTAACATTGTAACAGTGGGGATTAGCAGTAACATTGTAACAGTGGGGGTTAGCAGTAACATTGTAACAGTGGGGATTAGCAGTAACATTGTAACAGTGTTGGGTTAGCAGTAACATTGTGACAGTGTTGGGTTAGCAGTAACATTGCAACAGTGTTGGGTTAGCAGTAACATTGTAACAGTGTTGGGTTAGCAGTAACATTGTAACAATGGGGGTTAGAAGTAACATTGTAACAGTGGGGATTAGCTGTAACATTGTAACAGTGGGGATTAGCAGTAACATTGTAACAGTGGGGATTAGCAGTAACATTGTAACAGTGTTGGGTTAGCAGTAACATTGCAACAGTGTTGGGTTAGCAGTAACATTGTAACAGTGTTGGGTTAGCAGTAACATTGCAACAGTGTTGGGTTAGCAGTAACATTGTAACAGTGTTGGGTTAGCAGTAACATTGTAACAATGGGGGTTAGAAGTAACATTGTAACAGTGGGGATTAGCTGTAACATTGTAACAGTGGGGATTAGCAGTAACATTGTAACAGTGTTGGGTTAGCAGTAACATTGTAACAGT
This sequence comes from Coregonus lavaretus, assembly GCF_964263955.1. Lineage (NCBI taxonomy): Eukaryota > Metazoa > Chordata > Actinopteri > Salmoniformes > Salmonidae > Coregonus > Coregonus lavaretus. The sequence continues at coordinate 99,135 of NW_028156608.1, forward strand.
GTTGGGTTAGCAGTAACATTGTAACAGTGTTGGGTTAGCAGTAACATTGTAACAGTGTTGGGTTAGCAGTAACATTGTAACAGTGGGGATTAGCAGTAACATTGTAACAGTGTTGGGTTAGCAGTAACATTGTAACAGTGTTGGGTTAGCAGTAACATTGTAACAGTGTTGGGTTAGCAGTAACATTGTAACAGTGTTGGATTAGGAGTAACATTGTAACAGTGTTGGGTTAGCAGTAACATTGTAACAGTGGGGATTAGCAGTAACATTGTAACAGTGTTGGGTTAGCAGTAACATTGTAACAGTGTTGGGTTAGCAGTAACATTGTAACAGTGTTGGGTTAGGAGTAACATTGTAACAGTGGGGATTAGCAGTAACATTGTAACAGTGTTGGGTTAGCAGTAACATTGTAACAGTGTTGGGTTAGCAGTAACATTGTAACAGTGTTGGGTTAGGAGTAACATTGTAACAGTGGGGATTAGCAGTAACATTGTAACAGTGTTGGGTTAGCAGTAACATTGTAACAGTGGGGGTTGAGAGAGAAAAGCGGAGAATGAGTCAAGTGATGGTGATTACAGATCTTCCTAATCGCCAAAGAGAACGTTCACGAATTCATAATCATTTCTTCTGGATGATGTATGGCCCACTTATATGGATCTGATAACGTTGGTGTGAATAGAGCTTCCATTATTATTCCACACTTTCATTATTGTCATTATTGCATTCTGTTACACTAAACATGGCTGTGGTTATATTGATGGTAGGCTATACACATATCTATCTTCAGTCCAGACACTGTGCTCCACACACAAACACACACACAAACACACACACAAACACACACAGGCCTCATGCGACGCCTCAGATTTGTCATGTAATTATTTTTAACATATTTTGTTGTTGTTGTTTCTCTGTATCTACTAGCCACCTAACCATTTTCTGAAGTTGGCTTCAGCTAGCCCAGATAGGTTCTCAATCTCCAACTTCGTAACTAGCTACCCAGAAGCCATTTCAGGTTATATATCACGTTAGAGTAGCTAGCTTGTCTAACTATATCTCTGCTGGCATGCCTGCTGGCAAGGTTGGTAGACTTTAGAAAAGCAAGCAATATCTAAAAGACTCACATTCCTTTCAATATTTTACCTAGTTTTTAGCAGAGATGCAGAGAAGCATATTTAATTTTCTTTAAAGGTCTCAAACAGTCATTCTGATTCCCATGTAAAATAGCCTTTCGAGTGACTAAAATGTCACTCATAATCTTTGTTTTGGATAGAAACGCTCACAATTTTTGAAAAAAAAGTATTTTTCTCTCATGGCTAACTACCAGGAAGTTTGAAAAGACAGGCTGAGTGGGTGGGGAGCATATATTCATGAGCTTGCCATGACTGACAGCTCTTTGAAACGCCTATGTCAAGCAACTTGGGTGCAGTGGGCAGTGTTGCAGTAATAGCATGTCAAGCTAATGTGGCGACACACAAAGCAACTCAAACAACACTGAAATTGCATCAATTATGTAAAACTATGTTTTATACATCTCTCGTTTTGGCATTTCTCTTGTGATGCGGTTCACAGCAGCCCTGACTGATGTGTTGACATGACAACTGCATCTGAGTTTTGAACGACCCTTCCCCCCCATTTTGTTCCGTGCTGGCTGAAGACCTAGCTAGCCAGTAACTAGCTAACACCAGACAGATGAAGACCTAGCTAGCCAGTAACTAGCTAACACCAGATGCAGATGAAGACCTAGCTAGCCAGTAACTAGCTAACACCAGACAGATGAAGACCTAGCTAGCCAGTAACTAGTTAAAACCAGACAGATGAAGACCTAGCTAGCCAGTAACTAGCTAACACCAGACAGATGGAGACCTAGCTAGCCAGTAACTAGCTAACACCAGACAGATGGAGACCTAGCTAGCCAGTAACTAGCTAACACCAGACAGATGAAGACCTAGCTAGCCAGTAACTAGCTAACACCAGACAGATGAAGACCTAGCTAGCCAGTAACTAGCTAACACCAGACAGATGAAGACCTAGCTAGCCAGTAACTAGCTAACACCAGACAGATGAAGACCTAGCTAGCCAGTAACTAGCTAACACCAGACACAGATGAAGACCTAGCTAGCCAGTAACTAGCTAACACCAGAGATGAAGACCTAGCTAGCCAGTAACTAGCTAACACCAGACAGATGAAGACCTAGCTAGCCAGTAACTAGCTAACACCAGACAGATGAAGACCTAGCTAGCCAGTAACTAGCTAACACCAGACAGATGAAGACCTAGCTAGCCAGTAACTAGCTAACACCAGACAGATGAAGACCTAGATAGCCAGTAACTAGCTAACACCGGACAGATGAAGACCTAGCTAGCCAGTAACTAGCTAACACCAGACAGATGAAGACCTAGCTAGCCAGTAACTAGCTAACACCAGACAGATAAAGACCTAGCTAGCCAGTAACTAGTTAAAACCAGACAGATGAAGACCTAGCTAGCCAGTAACTAGCTAACACCAGACACAGATGAAGACCTAGCTAGCCAGTAACTAGCTAACACCAGACAGAGATGAAGACCTAGCTAGCCAGTAACTAGCTAACACCAGACAGATGAAGACCTAGCTAGCCAGTAACTAGCTAACACCAGACAGATGAAGACCTAGCTTGCCAGTAACTAGTTAAAACCAGACAGATGAAGACCTAGCTAGCCAGTAACTAGCTAACACCAGACAGATGAAGACCTAGCTAGCCAGTAACTAGCTAACACCAGACACAGATGAAGACCTAGCTAGCCAGTAACTAGCTAACACCAGACAGATGAAGACCTAGCTAGCCAGTAACTAGCTAACACCAGACAGATGAAGACCTAGCTAGCCAGTAACTAGTTAACACCAGACACAGATGAAGACCTAGCTAGCCAGTAACTAGCTAACACCAGACAGATGAAGACCTAGCTAGCCAGTAACTAGCTAACACCAGACAGATGAAGACCTAGCTAGCCAGTAACTAGTTAAAACCAGACAGATGAAGACCTAGCTAGCCAGTAACTAGCTAACACCAGACAGATGAAGACCTAGCTAGCCAGTAACTAGCTAACACCAGACAGATGAAGACCTAGCTAGCCAGTAACTAGCTAACACCAGACACAGATGAAGACCTAGCTAGCCAGTAACTAGCTAACACCAGACAGATGAAGACCTAGCTAGCCAGTAACTAGCTAACACCAGACACAGATGAAGACCTAGCTAGCCAGTAACTAGCTAACACCGGACACAGATGAAGACCTAGCTAGCCAGTAACTAGCTAACACCAGACAGATGAAGACCTAGCTAGCCAGTAACTAGCTAACACCAGACAGATGAAGACCTAGCTAGCCAGTAACTAGCTAACACCAGACACATGCGAAAGGGGAAACCTATAAGTATATTTGCATTAGATGAATAGGGTAAACTTTCAATTATATTTGCTGACACCCTACAATCAAATTTTGACACCAGTAGAGTAGCTATCTAGCTATATAAACCACGCCCCTCTGCAAACACACCTTCTCTGATGTTGATTACAAGCCGGTACTTATTTAAATTAGGTAAGAGAATATCGTGTTTCCATTGGTGTATTAAAATGAGAGAGTTAGCGTGATGTCACCCTATCCCCTTAATAATCCTGCCTCTTGAATCCTGAATCCAAGTATTTGACAAGAGAGAGTGGACAGTAACTTTATAATCAAACTGTTTCAATGTACAGTACAAGCAACAATCATTTTTCATACTTTGGTCATCATACTTCGATCTGGTATCATCCAAATATCATCACATGTCATGGAAAACATGATTTGGACTGTTCATGACCTTTAAAAAAAGAACAAGCAGTCAGGAGGACACAGACAGCCTAAGAGGTATGCTTAGATATGAATAAAAATATAAATATTTACATAGAATTAAGCATAATGATTATGGCTCTGGATTGCAGGAAAAATCTGTTTCAGGTGTTTGAAGAATGCTAAATTCACCCCCTAGCCATCCTCACATACTTTGTGCCCCCTCAGATTTTTGTGGTGCATGACGCCCCTGCACACACACACACACACACACACACACTCCATTCTGATATGTCATATTTGGTTTTAGAGATTAATGGACAGCCTGGCCCATATTAATGACAAGGGGAAATATGGCGGTTCTGGATAATTTCGTTAGTTTTGTTTGCAGTTATGTCGTTATTTTCACTGATAGACCCCCGCGGATGCTGTACATTAAATTAAAACGTTGATGTGCTTTTCCGTTAGTGGGACGACCAGACGGGGTTTTTTAATTTGGAAAGTTAATGTTGATTTACGTGGTTTTATAGTTTGGCTTTTTGGCAGACTACCAATCGGGTCCGTTTTTATCAAGTATTTACTTGAAGCGGGAGTGTCAGCTATAGTTTGACATGAATTGCATGCGTAACAGGTTTTGGAATGCACATGTGCTGCAAAGCGTATTTGACAGCAACATTCCGAATTTACCAGATTGTTTTTTCTCTGCAAATCACCGCTGATTAAAGCTATACGTGTACCTAATCGAAAAGCCAAATAGAACAAATATACACGTATTTTTTTTTTTTTCGCAATAGATATTAATAGAAAATCCATGCTTATTTGAGACCTTTGGTTGATAGTTATAGCAAGGTCTTCTCAGATGAATGTAATCAGTTCAATCCCGAGACATATTACCATATTTGACAGGAGCTGGCGTCAACAATGAAGTCGCTGATGACATCATAACCCAGAACAATACATGGACATGGACATCCGGAATTGACTATTGGTCATGTGTACAATGAAGGGGTAGAACCTGCCACTCTACACAGACACACACACACACACACACACACACACACACACACACACACACACACGCGCGCGCAAACACAAACTACTTTGCAGAGTTAATGAACCAACCTTTTACCTTAGACATTTGTAGCAATCAACTGGGAGAGCATACAGGCGGCAGCGAGAAGAGATGATGAATTGTATTAGGACGGTTTAACTGCTGAAATACATTTTCACGACGTCATAAAGACATTTCCCCTTTAATGTCATATAGTGTCTCTTAATTTAATGTCTCTCTATAGTCCAAATGAAGGTTCTAATACGAAATAGGCGGTCCTTGTAGAAAACTATAGCAGCAGATTAGAGAGGGTAGTAGTGTGTGATCAAAGGCACGCGGAATAAGCACGGGTCGCTAGCCCCATTCATCCAGCTGCATGCGGATCTCTCTCTCTTAAAGGGAGTTCCTATTCAATATGCAGGTGCGAAGAAGTGTTACACTTTCTGCCACATTATGCGAAGGTTGTTAGAGCTCTGTGCTCAGACGTACTAACTATGGGGGCTGATTCGCATTGGAGGGAGTCCGCTCATCCATGAAAGTAAAATAACTTCGCGCCTGAAACTGGGGGGGACGGACGGTGGTAATCCGAACACTTGGGGGCACATTCTGCCGACCCGCGTCATGAATCATCCTTGGCTTTGATTTACTCGACTCTCACAAATTCACAACTTGTTGTCAATTTTTCTCCACGAGTCGACTATATCGAATGCCTATATTGTTGGGACACGTTTGTTATTAAAGTGAAAGAACATATCCCGAGGGTGTAGTCTGAATTTAACCCTCCCTTGATAAACATGATTATTTAAACACTAGGCCCTATTCATATTTGGACAAATAATTGAATGGTTTGATGCAGTAGACTTGGATATACTAACAACTAATCTAATACATGCACACATTGTTTGCTTGTTTTTTTAAATCTAAAAACATGACTTTGCATGATATAAAAAATTATATTCCATAATTCATTATTATGTTTTGCTCTGGAAAGCCATAATAATTATTTGACTGGAGATACTTGTATCCTACATCCATGTTTTCCCTTTGTGGTGTTGAAGTGTCCTTTTTCTCATTTCTATATTGACATGTTTGGTATTGCACCTGTCTTTTGGTTTAGAATGTGAGTTCCGGCCGGGCCACTCCATGTCTGGTCATTATGACATGAAATGGAACCTTGAATGGATTCCAGAGCGGCCCGCGCGCTAATCCCCCCCATTAAAATAGCTTTGTTCAATAATACAGGACAGTTTCCGGAAGTCGGATTACCGCCTCCTTGATTTTGCAAATAAATTATATTTCACACTCAGACGAGTCTTAGAACACTTTGGTATGATGTTGAGAGGGCCAAGGACAATTCATTTAATTGATACATTTAATTTTTGCAGCATATATCCAAAATAATCTATTTTTTGTAGGTAATCTGTAATTAATATGATGCTTATGTATTTTAACGAAAATTACCTTTCTGCCATTGAGTTAGGCTTCTGTCTCGTCTGGTGTGATTTGAGTTCTTATTCACTGAACCTATACTACCCCATGTTACAGTTACACCTCAGGCTACATTTCTAAACAGACCGACATGCAACATATTGGAAAATTCAGAGCAAATAATACACCCATGTGAGATTGTAATAGAACATTACCTTCATGCATTCACGAATGGGGGTTAAGGTATATCTGGTGATTCATAGGATCAGAGCCTTTATACAGGCCAATGTTTCGGCTTTAGGTTCCCTTTGGTCAGGACGATACAGAAGGTTCTACATGTTCTAAAGTGGGATGACATGGTGACACTGTCGATGTTATATTCAAGACTGCTGTATACTTAGATATACTGGTGGTGAACACAGGAGGCTCAACCATATCCACCATATCCACCCCAGTAGTTTCCAGGGTCTCCGTTCTTAAGCAGACATAACAGTGTTGTCAGTGGATGATCAGTGCTCTTTAATTAAACCTCTCTACTAGTGGTGACAGGAAGCAAACAGGGGATGGATCTTAACCCTAATGCTTTGTCACACATGAATAAGGAGGGTCTGCAGCCCCACAGCAGACCACCCTTCACTCCTCCAGGTCAATCTCCCTTCAGCAGCCCCACAGCAGACTAAAAACTATGGGTGACATGGCTTCAGTTGTGCGGCTCTGTGGCTGTGGAACACTCTTCCAGACACTATTATGGCTGCAGAGTCTCTGTCCTCCTTTAACACACAGCTAAAGACCGTTAACACACAGCTAAAGACCGTTAACACACAGCTAAAGACCGTGCTGTTCAGAAAAGCTTTCAAGGACCTCTGCTAATTCTGTTCTCATGTCCTAAAGCTCTGACAACACCTGTATATAGCTTTGATTGTTGTCTGTGTTCTACTGTATGTTTAGTGTTTTGGATTGTTTTAATTATTATTATTATTGTTATTATTATTATTTATAAAAAATACACTTGATGGGGGAAGTTTACACTTAGAACACGATGCCCAACCAGCCTTCCCCATCACGATGCCCAACCAGCCTTCCCCATCACGATGCCCAACCAACCTTCCCCCATCACGATGCCCAACCAACCTTCCCCCATCACGATGCCCAACCAGCCTTCCCCATCACGATGCCCAACCAGCCTTCCCCATCACGATGCCCAACCAGCCTTCCCCATCACGATGCCCAACCAGCCTTCCCCATCACGATGACCAACTAGCCTTCCCCATCACGATGCCCAACCAGCCTTCCCCATCACGATGCCCAACCAGCCTTCCCCTTCACGATGCCCAACCAGCCTTCCCCTTCACGATGCCCAACCAGCCTTCCCCTTCACGATGCCCAACCAGCCTTCCCCTTCACGATGCCCAACCAGCCTTCCCCCATCACGATGCCCAACCAGCCTTCCCCATCACGATGCCCAACCAGCCTACCCCCATCACGATGCCCAACCAGCCTACCCCCATCACGATGACCAACCAGCCTACCCCCATCACGGGGCTCTGGTCTAAAGTAGTGCACTTTGTATGCAATAAGGTGCCATTTGGGATGTAACTTTATGTTGACTATTAACTACTGTGACTCGTCATCAAGCTGTAAAGGGACTGAAGGTAGTTCAGTATATGTTGCGTACTATAGACTATAGATACATTATTATAGATTTTACAAGTCCAGAGTTATGGCAGTGGGGGTGATCAATGTGACCTATGGTTGTAACTGTTGCTCATGCTCAGGGCTTCTCTAGTCAACTGTAATAACAGCCATGTAAGTGCATGTCCAGGACACAGGGCCACAAAGATGGCAGAAATTTGTATATTTTTTTATTTCAATTCTACCATGCATTATAGGTATCTCTCTCTCGCTTTCTCTCTCTCTCTCTCTCTCTCTCTCTCTCTCTCGCATTCTCTCTCTCTCTCTCTCGCATTCTCTCTCTCTCTCTCTCTCTCTCTCTACACACACACAGACTTGTAAGTGCATACACACACTGAAAACATACACGGTCAATGTTGTTTTTTATGCAGTGCAGAAACTGTGTAGTCTCACCCATTGTAAAAAAAAAATGTAGTTGTTTCAACTAAATATTATTATGTAACTGGTTTCACAGCCTTTTTTTTTTTTTTTATTCAATTTTAGTTCAAAGTGTTACCTGAACTTAATATTTTTAGTTGGCCCAAACTTAGCTCCAATATGAGAACATGTAGGCAAATTTCAGTCAACTTAAAATGATGTGTTTTCTCAACTTGTCTCATATGTTCATTTAACTATGAATTATTATTTGGGCATCAAGTATGCATTTAACTTACACATCTGATCACGTTGTGCATGTTCATTTATTCAGTCATGAATATTCAACATGATCTTACCTGGGATTTGAACTCACAACCTCTTGGTTCACTGCATTCCGATCTTCCTGTTACTTCACCATGTCTGTGTCAATGCTTGATTACACCTGTATTGATACACGTTGCACTTCAAAGTAAATCTCAGCTCTGTACACTCAAGAACAACTATTTGATATATTATAGTGATTAAGAGTAACAGTACACTAGATTAATATGCCCCAACATTACACAACTATACAGAAAAACCTCAAATTGCTCAAATTAGTCAATAAAAGATGAGAGAATAGTCAGATTAACTGAGAACTGACACAGTCATGGAGGTGTAGCTGGAATATAGGAATGCCATGAACCAAGAGGTTGTGAGATCAAATCCCAGGTGAAGTCATGTTCAATAATAATGACTATATAAATGTCATCGTGAAGTTCAGTACACACAAAAAAAAGGGTTTTGGAATCAGTTACTTAACCTCTACAGGATCGGTGTCCCTTATAGCTAACGTGCGCTAATATGATTAGCATGACTGTTGTAATTAACAGCAAACTTTTCCAGGACATAGACATGTTTTATATGGGCAGAAAGCTTACATTCCTGTTAATCTAACTGCACTGTCCAATTTACAGTAGCTATTACAGTGAAAAAAGACCATGCTATTGTTTGAGGAGAGTGCACAACAACAACAAAAACGTATCACGGCAACTGGTTTGATACATTCACCTCTGAAGGTAAATAATGTACTTACATTCTAAGGATCCTAAGGGTGCCAGAGATAAAATGTAGCATAGTTTTGTTTGATAAAATAAATTGTTATATTCAAATGTAGGAACTGGGATCTACAGTTTGAACCCCTGCTGTCTCTGGCTCCACACCCACCCCGCCCGGCCATCTACATGTGTGAAAGTTAGTGTATAAGCTAATGATCCATCATGTTTGATATTCCTGGGAGTGTGCAAACTTACATTTTGTATTACCATATCATTTTTGGATGTTCTCTATAGTTGTGTACTTGAAAATGTATCAATTGATGCATTTGGCACATTTGGGCAGACTTGATAGAAAATAGTCCACTATTACAACTCTTCACAGGATCAATCTGAAACTTTGCACACACACTGCTGCCATTTACTGGGCAAAATCTAAATTGCTCCTAAACTGCAATATTATATTGTGGCCTTTCTCTTGCATTTCAAAGATGATGGAACAAAAAAAAAAAAAATGTTTTTTTGTTTGTATTATCTTTTACCAGATCTAATGTGTTATATTCTCCTACATTCATTTCACATTTCCACAAACTTCAAAGTGTTTCCTTTCAAATGGTACCAAGAATATGCATATCCTTGCTTCACGTCCTGATCTACAGGCAGTTAGATTTGGGTATGTCATTTTAGGCGAAAATTGAAAAAAAGGGTCCCATCCTTATTAATAATAATTACTTGAAACAACTAGATTTGTGGGTGTGTATTTGTTTTTACAGTGTATAAGTTTAATGATGATTTATACATTATTATTATTATTATTATTATTATTATTATTATTATTATTTATACCGTTCTGTCGTCAGTCCTTGTCTCCCCTTGGATGGCTTGAACTAAAAGCTTTGAACGGTCCAACAGAGATGGGTCGAACACACGGTGACAAAGAAGTATTTCCGTGTCATCAGCGTCGTTTAGACGAGATGGAAGAATCCCTCGGATATTATGTCCCGCTTCAAAGAATCTTGGCTACAATTGAGACCGAACTTTATTTTACCCCATTCAGGCACAAGAGCTGGTGCTGAGGAGAGGCATCAACTGTTTGATTATTTGTTGTAGTGCTTATTATTCATTCTTTTCCGTGGGGCACTTGGACAGAGTAGACGGCAACACAAGCGCCAAAGGAACAAACTCTGAACGTATCAGACAGTGGGGACTCCCGCCTTGCTCCTGCCTCAGAATGTTCTGCAGCGGGTTCCACAAACTCTCAGCCTCTTTACGACAAAATATGCCTCAGATCCTCGTAAAAAGCATTTTTGTGTATGTCTTAATTAGTGCATAACTTTGCCCTGTGTTTTTTGAAATGATGGAATAAATGAAGATTTAAAAAAAACCTGTTGATAGGCTATTATTGTACATTTCTTTATCAGAGGAATTTGATACATTTTCGTATTAAAATTAGAAGATTAATGCTATTACATTTTAGCTAGCCTAAACGCCCATGTGCACTACAATTAGCTCAGTCACATAGGAAACTTCACCTCCTTGGAGATATCTCTAAAAACACTGTTTGCATGGTCGTGCCCATTCCCCCTTAACCCCAAACACGTAGCTATACCCTGTTCTTCTTAAAGAAAGCAAAACCCACAGTAAGGCCAGTCTTCAGTTCACAGAACCCACAGTAAGCGCAGTCTTTAGTTCACAGGACGCATCCAAGCAGCTTTGCAATGCACGTCTATTATTGTGAGAATACGTGCGTAGTTCTATCGGCTTCTCTTTTGATAGTTGTAAAAATATAGCAAAAGAACATTTTCTCTTTATATTGGATAGAAAGAACATTGATTACCGTTTCCTACCCCATGGGTAGCAAATATTACGTTCTTTTGAAGAGGCGTTGAAGTCCTCGGACTTGGCCCCATATTATTCGACTTTGACTCGGCTATTGCTATAGAAATCTTAATTCACCGTGAGGACTCACCGTCATGAAGAAATGGCTCTTTGTGTTAAAAGATCTTTGAAGTCTGGATGAGAATATACTAGCCTTTCATCAAACGCTGCCCGCATCTCCTCTGCATAAAATCACACTTTATCTAAGAGAGAAATAGAGCCCGCACAAATAAGACATGGACATGACTAGTGAAGAATATTTTCTAAAAAATTAAATCTGGATTTTCTTTTAAAGAATTGCTTTGTGATTTTCCAGTGTTCAGGGGTGAAGTAAGTTTAGGGTAAGCTAATGCTAAATACAACACCGAGGAGAATGGCTTCTTTTCAAAGTGGCTTTATGGTTTTTACGGCTGCACGTTGACAACAGGCTATAGCAGTACAACAATACAGCAAAAATAAAAACATGAACATAGTTAAAACGAAGCGAAAATCTAAAGAGCCTGTTGTCCAATATGGGTACAACATGTTTTCGATCCTTAGGGCTCTGTTATAGACGGTACCTGAGATTAAATAAGACACAAATGGCAGTAAGACTCGCTGTTGAATATAGTGATAGAAAATGCTCTCTGTGTTTGGTCTCACCGCTCCTTTAAAAAAAAGACTGGTGTTGTTCTGCTCTGCTGCCTTATTAGACATGAGTACAGCATGTGAGGTTCAAGGCGTTTCAGAGCACCCTGTCATATATTGGTTAACAGTACCCTGATAGTATATGCATTCAAATAAATTCGTTATTTTATGTCTATATCAATTTTAAAATGTCAAGGCCCAGAAAAGGAAAATTGCATTTTTATCATACACGATTTATTCAAAATACTGACAAATTACAAGGCAGTTGGTTACACATTTCGAGTGTCTTTTCTCGATAGGATCACATTTTCATAAAAATCCATTACTAACAAATATTGACAAGAATTACAAAATCACAAAATGCCCACGTTGACCAAACATTTATGAATGTAATGTAATAATATCAAATAGACTATCGGAAAACGCTTCAATCAATAGAATAGACAATCGCAAATGGAGACAATATGTCTTGTATGAAACTCCAAACTTTTCAATTATTTAATTTATACAAATAAGTGTAGCAAACAAAAAAAAAATAGCTGAAATACCAAAGCTTACAAAATTACTGTTAACACTTACACATTGAAACGTATCAATTTACAAATGTACATTTCATTTGTTTATATTGAAACACTTTGGTTCGATAATACAAAAAAAAAAATTCATGTCAGATTCAAAAAATAAATAAATAAAAAATATATTGAGTGTCAAAACTCGATTACAAAATAATACAGCAAGATACATGCGTACAGTGACCTGGTACGAGAAGAAATAAAAAATCCAAACACATGGAGATAGAAGCGCGCTATCACAAGCTATATTTGGCAGTGTCTTATTTGGCCGATACGCCAGACAGTGCATGGGATGATTTGGGCCATAGAAAACAGACCTTTTCGATGTGTTAATTTTGTAAGTCCATGGGCATATTAGAAAATATATCTTTCATATGTTTTAGAATTATTTTCTGGGCCAGTTTTGGTTAGGGTGTCTGTAGTGCGTCTCATCCCCGGGATCAGGGCTGGAGGAGCCGCTGGGAGGTGTCTGAGTTCCGCTGGCACCAGAACTATGACAGACGTACCACTCGCTTAAATTGGCGGGTTGGGACGAGGCTGCTGGTTCTGAGAGCGACGAGGCCCCTGGCTCTCGGCCTAAGTCCGATGATGGGGACACCAATGAAGGGGTTGATGACTCGTAGCCAGAGCTCGGTGGTGGAGACTTGCAGTGCACTTTCATGTGTTTTCTGAGAGAGCTGGGGTGTGTGTAGGATTTGTCACAGCCTCTCACTTTGCAGTTGTACGGCTTATCGCTGGTGTGCACGTGGGAGTGCTTCTTCCGGTCACTGCTGTTGGCGAAACGTCGGTCGCAGCCGTTAAACTCACATTTGAACGGTTTCTCACCTGAAATAAGTGAACAAAAGTTAGGCGTTGGCTTCAGGAAACCCAAAAGCACAAATCAAAACAGCTGCTTTATTTTGGGGGTGGTGACGCATGGC
>NW_028156608.1:117500-124300 GCF_964263955.1 Coregonus lavaretus
TCCCAGAAGCAGATATGGTTAGCCATCTCAGGGCCACCGACGTGATCAACCGTCACATGCGTTACCAGCTCGTGCATCGTGCTGTACGTTTTGGAGCAGAGTTTTTTCGGTGAGTGTTCCGGTTCGTGCCACTTGCAGATGAGTTCTTGCTTAATCGGCTGCCTCATGTAGCGGAAGAATGCACCGGCTCCGTGGTGGTGGGAGCTGAGGTTCATGTTCAGATGGTTCAGACCGCCGTAGCCATGTAACGTCGAGGCGGAGAACGGATCAGCCCTGGAGCTCGCCACTTGACTCAAGTGATCAGACCTAACGTACATTTCGCCAGGTATTCCTAACCTTATTTGTCCATTCATGGCTTGGCCACCTGGTGCTCCGCTAGATGACTGCTCATGGTGGAGTCCGGAGAAGATGGCATGGCTCCCTGCATCCGGGTGATGGCCGTAGTGTCCCGGATAGCTACCTGTTGTTGAGACAAACATTCCGTGATGAGAGCTTGAACCGGGGCTCTGGTCGGTGAGCACCGGCATGGCTTGAGCGGTCAGATCTCTCCGAATGAGGAAATCCCTACCTGCGGCTGCGGAAAACGCCTGGGCCGTGTGGGACATAGAATAGGGGACGGTCGCTGCATGCACCGGGCCAAAAGCTCCCGTTTGACTGGAGACCACTTCACTGTGGCCTGCCATATGATGATTGTGGTGGTGATGGTTGTGTGGATAATGATGGGCTGGGTTGATTTTGAGGGCCGCGGAGTGCCCCATGTGTTCTGGCCCGAATGGACTCGGCCCCAGGCGGGGTTCCGCAGTAATCTCCCCAGGGTGCGAGTGAGCCATTGAGTGTGGATGGCTGCTGAACCCCGGGAAGCCTGTCACGCTCTGAGGGGTATGGTGGTGATGATGGTGATGGTGGTGCGCCCCTGCCAAGTCAACTAATCTCAGCGCCGTGTTCCGTTTGGAAATCCTAGGGCCCATCACATGGTTTCCCAAAGCATCCATGCTCATTACTCCTAATTCTAGAATAACTTGACAGCAGGCAAAATAATAATGATGATGACAAATATATTTTAATCGCAATGAAAAATATAGAAAAAAAACTAAAATATAGAAAAAACCGATATAAAGTTGTGATTCTATGTCAGTGGCTGCATGGAATCGCATTCGGTTGGTCGGCAGCAGCAGGAGGCTTTGATTGTGAATAGAGATTCATGGTAGGCGCTGAAGCCCGTGGAGCTAAACAATCACCCCGCCTTCTAATTGGTCAGAGCCCCGTGATTGACGTCACTTGTGACAGTTTCCAATGTGAAGAAAATTGTTTTAGTGACAGCAAGCAGCCAGAGCGCCTGCGCCGAGCCTCAGGCAACACTCGGAAGAGAAATATGTAGTTGTATTGCAAAGGTTATTGCACTTTAAACTCCAAAAGTTAAGCCGTTTGGCCTAGACCAAAGGTATTGCTGTCATATTATTCTACCGAGTTATTAAGAGTTATGGAAGAGCAATATACCCACGTTTTGTTATGTAAACAACACCTAAAATAGACAGAGAAAGTAGGCATATATGCAAAGTTGCCCCTCTAAAAAAGTTGTAGGCTATCGCTAATATTCAATAGAGAAATAAATCTTCATAACTTACGAAAAGACAAAGTCATTGAAATTCATAAAATGTAGCCTTACGCACAGTCAGAAAATGTGGGCATCAAAGTACTGAAAATCTTGTCAAACATAGACTAGTCCTTTTCTCAAAAGCAATTTTCCGCGGTGGGGAGTTTTTACGCATCACTCAAAGGCCAATAAAAGATACGGTAAGATAAAGAAAGATATTTAACACGTCCTCCGCACCGCAACACCCCTCCTCGCTAGCTGCGCTTCCTCCTCTTCGTCGCGAGATCGGTTTCTGTGTATTAGTGAATAGGGGCGACACCGTCTATTGTCCCGGGGGAAAGTAATGGAACCGACCTGTTGTTATGATCCGGGGTAATTTCGTCCACGAGCCATGTCGGATTGAGACCCTGAACGGGAGCGGATCAGGGGAACGGGAGGTGGCGCCTGATCAACGGCACAGAACGGGGCAAGAGAAGCAGAGATTTAAGCCCAAAATAAGACTTGCTAAAATATGAGTTATACTTTACAATGATACTCTGAGAGGTAGAGGGCAGTCTACTGGTGAAAGAAACGGCTGTCGAAAACATAAAAGTTAATCTTATCGATTATTCACTGCTATCAAATCAACAACCCAGTGACCACACCAATGTTAGACTATACCTGAAATCACAAAACGTATTTAGCATTTTTTAAAATTATTATGTTAGACGATGGTAGTTCATTGTTAATAACGTTTTCCCTCTCCACTCGTAACACATTTCTTTTTAAACCAATTGGAGTGAAGATCCATGATATTACATCCCCTTTTTAGGAAGGAGGGAGGCTGCTCCCCCACAAAAAAAAAACTATAACGTGTGGGTTGAAGAATGTATGTCTGAAAACATACTAAATATATATGCAACATATTATTTACTTTAAAGTAGAAATGTATGTCAACACATGCGTAAGGAATACCTGGGATAGGATAAAAGTAATCCTTCTACCCCCCCCCCCCCCCCCCCAAAAAAAAAAAAAGTTGTTATATATATTGTAAAGTGGTTGTCCCACTGGCTATACATTTGTAAGTCGCTCTGGATAAGAGCGTCTGCTAAATGACGAATATGGAAATGTATGTGTAATGCGTTAAAGTCAGTTAACAGTTGATTTTGCGTAAAAGTTGGTGATTTTGTGTGAGCTCATTTAGAAGAAAAAAAGCTACAAATATATATTTTAAAACAATCAACGTGCACGCGCTGGTCTGCGCTCTTTGCTATGCTGTAGTGATTGTGCATGTCATTAAGCCTAAACATAATAAAGACTGTGATATATCATCAACATTTCTATCAACCCCTATCGTGCTGCTTACACCTATGTTATGGAACTATTTATATTAGTAACCTAACTTTATCAAAGGGTTGTCATGGGTCCTCCCCACTACAGCGTTTCATAGGTAAATCCATGCATGCACAAATTAATGCATATGAATCCACACTTACTTAAATACTCTTACCTCAATCTAAATTGCATGGGCCCTTTATCTTAATCAAATCAGTCGGAGACAAATATGAATTGTTCTGTGAATTGACCCAAAGGGGGATCAAAACGTTACCATTAGATTAATGTCAAATATCACATGTATATCTGTTTAACTATTGGTCGGATTATAAAGTGACCGAAGCCAATCATTGGGTTGTTGTCTCCAGGAGCGATGAGTAAAACCTTAATTTATTTTGACAGTGTGTCACGCCAATATTTTACTACTTTGTGACCATCGCCTCAATAGGTATTTATTTCAGTGACCCAGATTGGGTTATTGTCCATCCATGCACGAGGCTCATTGCGTTAGTGAACAAAAATACTGTCCATTCTCATTGTCGAATGAATTCGTTTATCAGTAAAAAATTATAAAATATTCAGTTTAGTATCTGAATAACGTGGTCATTACAACTATAATGTCTAAGAACAACGTTTTGGCTCGATTTCATTTTAGACTATTCTTGATGTCTCAAAAGGTGCAGGCAAGAAATGAATCGGCAACTTTTGTACTAAACACTGCACACTGTTGAAAATGCTAGACACCATCTCCAACTACCCATGTGAGTACCACTCCTCACTCCTTCCTGCATGTGTATCAGTTACCTGAACAAAAAAAAATGCATGTGACTTGAGAATCATATTCAGTATTGACAACGCCACGTCAAGCACGTCATAAATAAGTAGATATGATGTGATCCTGGCTGTGTTTATGAAATGGCCTGCTCCAGGGGCCTGATTCAGACTTAGTACATGTACACCTTTCCTATGCACGCCTTTCCTAGTAGGAATTCAGACTTACCTTATGCAGGTGCGTAACGGGCTTTGCAGGCGTGGTTCCCTTGCGCGCACTGAATATATTTAATTCAACACGCTGAAACACCTCCCACTTGCTGGACAACATATTTTCTCGTGGAGTTTTCATTCAATAAGGGTTTCGGTACATTTATGTTAAGCCATCCCTTTAAATTAGGTGTTCCTTCTCGACAGACTCACTAGAATATATGGAGAGAACGGTTCAGAATATTAGGGATCCTTTTCAGCACCAGTTGTTAGATTTAAAAATAATCTGATCATGTATATTATTTAGGGTTAGGAACGTATTTATTGATAATAAATAAATCAAACTGTTTTGGAGAGCCTTTATGCACGAAATATATAGGTGAATCAAAAATGCAATGGTTTGATTCATCCTGAAAGTTGCCATATTCAATTGTTCAATCCATGAAATATTGGAAGGTGAGAAAAGTGTCCAATAGGGATTGACCAGTAGTCCTTTAAATCTCCCCCTAATAATCCTCACTAATCATGGAACTGTGATGAAAACTGTCCAGTCGTCGTGACTCGTACGCCAAGCTCTAGGTTTAAACTGCTACGTATGGTCTGAGTTCCATAATCATTCAAATAGGCTACATGTCCCACATTTTTTAACAACTTGTAATACTTTAGCCTAATATGATCCACTATTGCTAGCGATCCTCAGGAACCACCACACGAACGTGAGAGGAAAGAAAGGTAAACTAACGATTGTAATGGAATGATGCAAAATGTAAAGTGACAGTTATAAATGTATGTGGGTATAACTGACGGTGGCTACTGATAGTGCCTAATATTTAACGAGATACAAATTGTAAAAAAAATAAAGTGAAAGTCCGGGCATATAATTAAAACATTCTAGAAATCATAAATCAACTCGGTAGGTTTGGCGCTATAGTGTCATTTGCGCAGGGCTACAGAAGCCCATAGCTTGGTTCTCCACATTTCATCCTTACAAGTTACAAGGTCAGCATTTCATAAACTTTACTGTGAAAAAACTGATATGTTGATATGCTTCAGTTTGCTGCCATATGACTGGTTTGTCTCCAGTGATTATAAGATAAAATAGATCTAAAACAATTATCATTTATATTTTTCTATCCCCCCCCCCCCAAACGACTTCCTCATTTATCTAGCTCTTATCAATAGCTCTTATCAATAGCTCTTATCAATAGCACTGATCTGTAAATTACAGTGCATGGAGAATGGTGTTATTTCCATCGGGAAAAAATAAAGTAAATGTTGTTCCACTTTAAAACCGACAGGTTGATCGACCTTATTCATTGTTTCAACGCAAGTAAAGGCGGTGAAATGAAGAGGGAGTTACGGTCAGAATACAGCGTATCTGTAGACACAGCTCCGCCACACCTTCATATCTGTGATCTCCACCCCTAAAGGAATAGCGGGTCAATGGCAATATATATTATCGTGCTTAAATTCAAGGTCAGAATACGTGTAGAGAGAAAAGTGCATAAAAAGTGAATTACCTTAAATTTACGTTCACTTACCTCGGGTAGGAATACCCCCCCACCCCTCCCCCACCCCGGTGCCTAGTGTAGGGTCGCTGTAGTCTATAGAGAGAGAGCCCCCCCCCACCCCGGTGCCTAGTGTAGGGTCGCTGTAGTCTATAGAGAGAGAGCCCCCTCCCACCCCGGTGCCTAGTGTAGGGTCGCTGTAGTCTATAGAGAGAGAGAGGCTGCAGTAATGTATATAGACTTTGAACAGTTATTTCTGGTCCAAGATGAGCCCTCTTGTAAACAACAAGACAGAATGGTAATAGATAGGGGTCAAGATCAGACCATATCCCAGCAATTCCCAAAACGCGTAATGAGTAGGCTGAATTATTTAGCCTTTTTTTGTTGTTGTTTAATGGCAATATACATACACTGTCTGTATATATTTCGTAACAGACAACTCGAAGCACATGTCTTTCACCAATTGGAATTAGATTGCCTATCCAAACTCAAATGCATTTTAGAATAAGGCCTATTTAACGCAATTTATATCAGTTGTTAGACACCGCATGATGGACTTAATATCACTATTATGTTATATGTTTAGATCAAAGCAATGCCCTGTAGCCTGTCCTATCGATCATAACTTACTTAGAGGCCTCCACTAATGGAATCCATATCATTGGTCAACCTGATGTAGTTTCTCCATTGCCGTATCCAAATGAAGAATCAGTCAACAACGCATGCGTCAATCACTGAATACTTCTGAAGTCAGATAAATTAGTCAAAATAAACATGCATGATTCAACTATGAACCATGTTTGGTTTTTGTTGGTTTATTTGAGGGTTCCCCGACACCTTTTATGTGTTTGGAACTCCTAGAAGTATTTATTTCTTCCTTTTCAATGTCACTTCGACACACGTGCCATCCTGACCGTTTTCCACCTGTTGAAGCGTCTTCCAGATTTTGTCTGTGTGTTGTGGTAGTCTACTTAAAAACGTACTAAAAGTTGCACGGAAAAGGATTGAGAACTCTAGACTCTGTTGTCTTCACGTCTGTCTCTCTGGAGTGTATGAAGCAGAAACTAGCAGTCAAGATGATATTTTAATGGTTCGTATGGCACGTCTGTTCATGTGGCTTTGAACTCCAGCAGCCGGAGGTTCCAGCAGCGAGCACCACAAGTCCCACTTCATAACTTCGACAACTCACAACGTTCTACCTACAGGTTAGGGTGATGCAGGCTATTACCAGTTTTCAACCAGCAGTGTTTGAGATATCATTATTATTATTATTATTATTATTATTATTATTATTATTATTATTATTATTATTATTTAAAATAACGGATTATTATGTGTCTTTGTGATGATAACTTTTTGTATGCTTTTTGGGACACTTTTGTCAGCATGTGCTTTATGTGAGA